>NC_069504.1:408425290-408497790 GCF_027579735.1 Bombina bombina
AAAAAGGCCAGTTGTGTGTGTCTGTAAATGAAAAAGGCCAGTTGTGTGTGTCTGTAAATGAAAAAGGCCAGTTGTGTGTGTCTGTAAATGAAAAAGGCCAGTTGTGTGTGTTCCTGTCACTAAACTTTTAACACTGAATTGCAATTTTGTGTAGAAATAAAATGCTCTTTATTAGACCACTATCTTTAAGCAGAAACTTGCTTTTCAATATGTGTTTAACTCTAGAAAAGTCAAGCAACCAGGCTCAATATGTTCCCTTTCCTGAGGACAGTCAGAGCAGTACACATAGGTATCCAGCAATAGTATGACAATGCCTTGGCATCAAGACCTGCTAGGAAATAATGCATTAAATGGGATATGAAACCCAAAAAATCTTTCATGATTCAGATAGAGCATGTGATTTTAAACAACTTTTTTTCTTTCTATTATCAATTTTTCTTCGTTCTCTTGGTATCTTTTGTTTAAATTCAGGGACATATGCTTAGGTGCCGGCCCATGTTTGGAGCACTATTTGGCATCAGTTTAGCAAGAATGTTATCTATTTGCAAGAACACTAGAGGGCAGCACTATTTCCTGCCATATTGTGCTCCAGATGCCTATCTAGGTATCTACAACACAGAATATCATGGAACCAAACAAGTTTGATGATAGGCGTAAATTGGAAACTTGTTTAAAATGGCATGTTCTGTCCAAATCACACAATAACATTTTTGGGTTTCATATCTCTTTAACTTAAGTGATACAGTTATTAGAATTTAAATAAAATGTTCTAAAGGGACATTTCTGTGATGTTGCTAAAGAATCACATATCTGCCCAGTCTTAATGTTTTTAACACAAATTAACATTCTTTTTACTGCAATTGTTTTTCAATAGCCAAACTGGGCTTTAGTCCACAGACAACAAGACTAGCCGCCATTATAAAGTTAGTATAAAGCAAATTGTTTTGCAGCTGTTATCTGTTAAAGCCAATTAGTGGCAGATATATAGAGTTACTAAGTACAAATTTCAGTGCAGACACTGGACAGGATACCCTTTAAAGGGCCAGTTCACTGTAAAATATTCTTTCCCTGATTGTGTTCCCACCACCTCCCCCCCCCCCCCCCCCAGCGATCGCCATTTAGTCTCCCTCCCCCCGCACCCACAAACCCCTTTTCTATAGTGCAGCTGCCCCATCCCTCCCTGTTCATTTAATTTCTGTAGCGTAGGGCCCTCCCTCTCCCTCCCCCCTTAGATACTGAGACGCCCACACCTCCCGCCGGAACTAGCAGAAGATCGTTACAGACGGTGACACACACACAGTGTCACCGTCTGTAACGATCAGGCATCTGCCCTCATATGGAGGCGAAGCACTGATCACGCTCCGGCTCCATATGCGGCAGATGCCTGAAGCTTCAGGGGCTCCAGCTCCTGACGCTGTCACGCGCTGCAGGGAAAAGGTCAGGTATGTTTGTCCTCGCGCAGTCTCTACTGCGCATGACAGTTTCGGATAAACATAGTTGGCCTTTTATTATATAAGATATATATATATATATATGTTGGTATTGTGACAAGGATCTTTAGTAACAACTGTCTGTCTTCTAGGGCAAATGCAAGAACGTTCAGTTTCAGTCATTGGTTTCCTTCACTCACAGTAACACATAACAATTCACACAGGCAGACTTTCTTTACTAACACTTAGGGCGCCATGTACTAAATGGCGGGCGGACAGCTTCTTAACTTGCGAAGCTGTCCGCCCGCCTCCGCTACACACGGGCAGCGGATCTGTTGATCCGCTTGCCCGTATGTATCATTACACACTCATCGGAGTGTGTAATGCCCGCCCCTTCAATCGCGCGACTGAAGGGGCTGTCAATCACCAAGAGCGAGCGTGCTCTCTGTGATTTAGCTTCGCCACCTAAGAGGTGGCGTAGGAAGCAGCGGTCTAATGACCGCTGCTTCTTACATTGCGGGAAGCAGGCTCGCATATGCGAGCCTTCCCCGCAAAGGCTCGGGAGCAGCTTTCGCTGCTTCGTACATGGAGCCCTTACTAGGCACAAGCAGTTCCACTGTACATTTAAAGGTATTTTCCTTCTTCAGCAATTTTAAGGTACTAGAAACCACACAGTGCCATATTAGAACAGCCACACAAACCCTCCTGTCTAGATAAATATCTTTAACCTGATAAAAGGTTGGTTTTTAAAGCATGTGTGCTGCCATTATGAACCATATTTGTGGTTAAGTGGCTGTAGTACGAAAACATAGCCTGGACTATAAACAGCACTTATGGCTGTTGGAGTACTGGGACAGCCTGCTCTCCAGTTTATCCACCCCAGGGTGCATCAACATCATATGGAACGTGCCCAAGCTTCATTCACATACTGTCTCAATGGGGTTTAATCAGATAAGAAAACACTATAAATGAAACTTGGTCTGGCATATCTTCCCTGTACTAACATACCAGGTTTTCTGCTTTATAAATGCAGTCAAATTGTGTAATGTTCAAGGATTTGTCACATGGGTGTGAGGATATATTAGTGTAGGCAAAAAAACAAAAGTTCTTCACCTTTGGACAAAAAAATGTTAATTTATTGTGTTAACAATTCAGGGAACAAGTCATCAGAACCCTGAGAACTATAAATACTATTGTCCAAAAACCTGTGAGTGCAGAATTGTGTGTGAGCGCGCAATGTTTTCATGCAAGACCCTGCAATGATTGATTTTAATCATTCCTTATGATGGAAAAATGTGACAGAGTTAATCATTAAATTGAATTTTAAGTATAGATGGCATGTAAAAGATATATGTTGAAATCAGGGATGGCCGACTGGCAGTCCTTTGTACTCGTTTAGCAGAACTGACATGCCATTGTTCTTGTAGCCCAGAAAACAAAGAACTAAAAGGTGTGCTTTGGGGTGAACATCTCAAAAGAGCCCTCTGTGGGGAAAGAACAGCAGACAGACAGAAAGTACCCTGCAGCCTTACCTAAATCTGTCCCTGTGCTACTGAGCATTTTTATAAAATGTATTATTTATCTGTCATACATTTATATGTGACCCTTAAAGGGACATGGAACCCAGTTTATTTTTCTTTCTTGATTCAGATAGAGCAAGTGATTTTAAACTACTTTCCAATGTACTTCTATTATCTAATTTGTTTTGTTCTATTAAAATGATAGCTAGGTAGACTCAGGAGCTGCTGATTGGTTACTACACATATATGCCTCTTGTAATTGGCTGACCAATGTATTCAGATAGCACCCAGTAGTGTATTGCTGCTCCTTCAACAAAGGATACCAAGAGAATGTAGCCGCTTATATAATAGAAGTAATTTGAATTTTTTTAAAAAATTGTATGCTCTATCTGAATCATGAAAGAGAATTTTTGGGTTTCATGTTCCTTTAAGCCCTGTAAAATATTGATTTGCGGCCCGATGCGCTAAGAAGTTGTTAATCACTGGTTTAAATTGAGAAAATGCGTTATTAATGAGCTGTTGTTGTTGTATAAATTAATTGTATAAATTAATCTTTATGTCAAATGACAATGACGCAGAAATGTATAAAGTGTTGTGAACTTCGAGTTGTTTCAGAAACACCAATTCTATGTGCATCAGAGACTATAGCACATATCACAGTGGATGATCAGTGTAATTTTGTATGTATTATCTCTTGCAATTTAGAAAAAAGATTAGGCTAATTCCCTTTTCCTGTTTTTGTTTCCTATCTCATCTCCAGCGTGTCTCACCTCTAATAGGACGATTTGTACCATTTGCTGCTGTCGCTGCTGCTAACTGTATCAATATTCCATTAATGAGGCAAAGGTAAAAGCAATAGTCCATTTATTTTCAGACTGCTAACTTCTAAGAAAACCATCAGTGCGAGCCGAGGGAATGAGTTAAATACTAAGCCTGCTGTAAAGCCAAACAATTCACACGCTTCTTGTTGTTTTAGAGATTATGCTAAGTTTGCAAAAATGTCCCATTTGCACAAGATGTTTGCGGCTGCATTATTGCAATGGAGCAGTTTCACAGTTTATAGTGAACTGTTAAGATCCCATTTTAGAAGATACCGTTTGGGACCAAGGCTATTTCTCCAACATTGGTGTGTCCGGTCCACGGCGTCATCCTTACTTGTGGGATATCTCTTCCCCAACAGGAAATGGCAAAGAGTCCCAGCAAAGCTGGCCATATAGTCCCTCCTAGGCTCCGCCCACCCCAGTCATTCTCTTTGCCGTTGCACAGGCAACAACTCCACAGAGATGGTTAAGAGTTTTTTGGTGTTTAAATGTAGTTTTTATTCTTCTATCAAGTGTTTATTTTAAAATAGTGCTGGTATGTACTATTTACTCTGAAACAGAAAAGGATGAAGATTTCTGTTTGTGAGAGGAAGATGATTTTAGCAGACAGTAACTAAAATCGATTGCTGTTTCCACATAGGACTGTTGAGATGAAGTAACTTCAGTTGGGGGAAGCAGTTAGCAGACTTTTCTGCTTAAGGTATGACTAGCCATATTTCTAACAAGACGATGTAATGCTGAAGGCTGTCATTTCCCCTCATGGGGACCGGTAAGCCATTTTCTTAGTCAAACAAACAGAATAAAGGGCTTATTATGGGCTAAAAAACTGGTAGACATTTTTATGGGCTAAATCGATTGCTTTATTTGGGCATTTTATTCATATTTATGCTGACAATTTGCATTTATAAACTTGGGGAACGTTTATTAAACGGCAGGCACTGTGTTTGACCCTTTTCCAGTCAGGGGGCCTTCCTAGTTGTAGACTGAGCCTCATTTTCGCGCCATTACTGCGCAGTTGTTTTTTGAGAGCAGGGCATGCAGATGCATGTGTGAGGATCTAAAAATTGCTGGAAAAGCTTCTAGAAGGCGTCAATTGGTATCGTATTCCCCTCTGGGCTTGGTTGGGTCTCAGCAAAAGACTATAGCTGGGACTGTATAGGGGTTAAATTTATAAACGGCTCCGGTTCCGTTATTTTAAGGTTTAAAGCTCTGAAATTTGGTGTGCAATACTATTAATGCTTTAAGACACTGTGGTGAAATTTAAATTTATGTGATAATTGTGCCATATCGTCCAAACAAAGTAAGGACAGTACTGCCACAGATAATGAAATTGCCCAAGATGATTCCTCAGATGAGGGAGTAAACATGATACTACATCATCTCCTACTGTGTCTACACCAGTTTTGCCCACCGCAGGAGGCCCCTAGTACATCTAGTGCGCCAATACTTATTACCATGCAACAATTAACGGCTGTAATGGATAACTCCATAGCAAATATTTTATCCAAAATGCCTACTTATCAGAGAAAGCGCGATTGCTCTGTTTTAAACACTGAAGAGCAGGAGGGCGCTGATGATAATTGTTCTGTCATACCCTCACACCAATCTGAAGGGGCCCATGAGGGAGGTTTTGTCAGATGGAGAAATTTCAGATTCAGGAAAAATTTCTCAACAAGCTGAATCTGATGTTGTGACATTTAAATTGGAACATCTCCGCGCACTGCTTAAGGAGGTGTTATCTACTCTGGATGATTGTGACAACTTGGTCATTCCAGAGAAATTATGTAAGATGGGACAATTCCTAGAGGTTCCGGTGCACCCCGACGCTTTTCCTATACCCAAGCGGGTGGCGGACATAGTAAATAAGGAGTGGGAAAAGCCCGGCATACCTTTTGTTCCCCCCCCCCCCCTTTATTTAAGAAATTATTTCCTATGGTCGACCCCAGAAAGGACTTATGGCAGATAGTCCCTAAGGTCGAGGGGGCAGTTTCTACTCTAAACAAACGCACTACTATTCCTATCGAAGATAGTTGTGCTTTCAAGATCCTATGGATAAAAAATTGGAAGGTTTGCTTAAAAAGATTTTTGTACAGCAAGGTTACCTTCTGCAACCCATTTCGTGCATTGTTCCTGTCACTACAGCAGCGTGGTTCTGGTTCGAGGAACTAGAAAAGTCGCTCAGTAGAGAGACTCCATATGAGGAGGTTATGGACAGAGTTCACGCACTTAAATTGGCTAACTCTTTTATTTTAGATGCTGCTTTACAATTAGCTAGATTAGCGGCGAAAATTCAGGGTTTGCTATCGTGGCGCGCAGAGCGCTTTGGCTAAAGTCTTGGTCAGCGGATGTGTCATCCAAGACAAAATTGCTTAACATCCCTTTCAAAGGTAAAACTCTATTTGGACCAGAATTGAAAGAGATTATTTCAGACATCACTGGGGGAAAGGGCCACGCCCTTCCACAAGATAGGTCTTTCAAGGCTAAAAATAAGTCTAATTTTCGTTCCTTTCGCAATTTCAGGAACGGACCGGCCTCTAATTCTGCATCCTCTAAGCAAGAGGGTAATGCCTCACAACCCAAACCAGCCTGGAAACCGATTGCAAGGCTGGAACAAGGGTAAAGCAGGCCAAGAAGCCTGCCGCTGCTAACAAAACAGCATGAAGGAGTAGCCCCCCGATCCGGGACCGGATCTAGTGGGGGGCAGGACTCTCTCTCTTTGCTCAGGCTTGGGCAAGAGATGTTCAGGATCCCTGGGCGCTAGAAATAGTTCTCAAGTTTATCTCCTGGAATTCAAGGAACTACCCCCAAGGGGAAGGTTCCACATGTCTCACTTATCCTCAAACCTAATAAAGAGGACAGGCATTCTTACATTGTGTAGAAGACCTGTTAAAGATGGGAGTGATACACCCAGTTCCAATAAAGGAACAAGGAATGGGATTTTATTCCAATCTGTTCGTAGTTCCCAAAAAAGAGGGAACTTTCAGACCAATTTTGGATTAGAAGATCCAAAACAAATTTCTCAGGGTACCATCGTTCATGATGGAAACCATCTCGAACGATTTTACCCACTATCCAGGAAAGTCAATTATGACTACCGTGGATCTAAAGGATGCGTACCTACATATTCCTATCCACAAAGAACATCATCGTTCCTAAGGTTCGCTTTTCTGGACAAGCATTACCAGTTTGTGGCCCTCCCATTCGGGTTAGCCACTGCTCCAAGGATTTTCACAAAGGTGCTAGGGTCCCTTCTAGCGGTTCTAAGACCGAGGGGCATTGCAGTAGTACCTTACTTGGACGACATTCTAATACAAGCGTCGTCCCTGTCAAAAGCAAAGGCTCAAACAGACATCGTTCTGGCCTTTCTCAGATCACACGGATGGAAGGTGAACATAGAAAAAAGTTCTCTGTCTCCGTCGACAAGAGTTCCCTTCTTGGGAACAATAATAGATTCCTTAGAAATGAGGATTTTTCTGACAGAGGTCAGAAAATCAAACTTCTAAGCTCTTGTCAAGCTCTTAGCGCAGTGCATGGAAGTAGTAGGGTTGATGGTTGCAGCAATGGACATAGTTCCTTTTGCACAAATTCATCTAAGACCATTACAACTGTGCATGCTCAAACAGTGGAATTGGGATTATACAGACTTGTCTCCAATGATTCAAGTAGATCAGAAGACCAGAGATTCACTCCGTTGGTGGCTGACCCCTGGACCATCTGTCCCAGGAATGAGCTTCCGCAGACCAAGAGTGGGTCATTGTCACGACCGACGCCAGTCTAGTGGGCTGGGGCGCGGTCTGGGAATCCCTGAAAGCTCAGGGTCTATGGTCTCGGGAAGAGTCTCTTCTCCCGATAAACATTCTGGAACTGAGAGCGATATTCAATGCTCTCAGGGCTTGGCCTCAACTAGCAAAGGCCAGATTCATAAGGTTCCAATCAGACAACATGACGACCGTTGCGTATATCAATCATCAGGGGGAACAAGGAGTTCCCTGGCGATGAAAGAAGTGACCAAAATAATTCAATGGGCGGAGGATCACTCCTGCCAGCTGTCTGCGATCCACATCCCCAGGTGTGGAAAACTGGGAGGCGGATTTTCTGAGTCGTCAGACATTCCATCCGGGGAGTGGGAACTCCACCCGGAGATCTTTGCCCAAATAACCCAATTATGGGGCATTCCAGACATGGATCTGATGGCGTCTCGTCAGAACTTCAAGGTTCCCTTGCTACGGGTCCAGATCCAGGGATCCCAAGGCGACTCTAGTAGATGCACTAGTAGCACCTTGGACCTTCAACCTAGCTTATGTATTTCCACCGTTTCCTCTCATTCCCAGGCTGGTAGCCAGGATCAATCAGGAGAGGGCCTCGGTGATCTTGATAGCTCCTGCGTGGCCACGCAGGACTTGGTATGCTGGACCTGGTGAATATGTCATCGGTTCCACCATGGAAGCTACCTTTGAGACAGGACCTTCTTGTTCAGGGTCCATTCGAACATCCAAATCTGGTCCTCCCTCCAGCTGACGGCTTGGAGATTGAACGCTTGATTCTATCGAAGCGTGGGTTTCAGATTCTGTGATAGATACTCTGGTTCAGGCCAGAAAACCGGTAACTTAGAAAGATTTACCAAAAAATATGGAAAAGATATATCTGTTGGTGTGAATCCAAAGGATTCCCATGGCATAAGATAAAAATTCCTAAGATTCTCTCCTTTCTACAAGAAGGTTTGGAGAAAGGATTATCTGCAAGTTCTCTAAAGGGACAGATCTCTGCTTTATCTGTCTTACTACACAAATAGACTGGCAACTGTGCCAGATGTTCAAGCATTTGTTCAGGCTCTGGTTTAGGATCAAGCCTGTTTACAGACCTTTGACTCCTCCCTGGAGTCTAAATCTAGTTCTTTTCAGTTCTTCAAGGGGTTCCGTTTGAACCTTTACATTCCATAGATATTAAGTTACTATCTTGGAAAGTTTTGTTTTTGGTTGCAATTTCTTCTGCTAGAAGAGTTTCAGAGTTATCTGCTCTGCAGTGTTCTCCGCCCTATCTGGTGTTCCATGCAGATAAGGTCGGTTTTGACGTACTAAGCCTGGTTTTCTTCCTAAGGTTGTTTCTAACAAAAATATTAACCAGGAGATAGTTGTTCCTTCTTTATGTCCGAATCCAGTTTCAAAGGAAGGAACGTTTGTTACAACAATTTGGACGTAGTCCGTGCTCTAAAATTCTATTTAGAGGCTACAAAAGATTTCAGACAAACTTCTTCCTTATTTGTTGTTTATTCTGGTAAAAGGAGAGGTCAAAAAGCGACTTCTACCTCTCTTTCCTTTTGGCTTAAAAGCATCATCCGATTGGGCTTATGAGACTGCCGGACAGGCAGCCTCCTGAAAGAATCACAGCTCACTCCACTAGGGCTGAGGCTCTCCACATGGGCCTTCAAGAACGAGGCTTCTGTTGACCAGATATGTAAGGCAGCGACTTGGTCTTCACTGCACACTTTGCCAAATTTTACAAATTTTATACTTTTGCTTCTTCGGCAGGCTATTTTTGGGAGAAAGGTTTTGCAAGCTGTGGTGCCTTCCGTTTAGGTAACCTGATTTGCTCCCTCCCTTCATCCGTGTCCTAAAGCTTTGGTATTGGTTCCACAAGTAAGGATGACGCCGTGGACCGGACACACCAATGTTGGAGAAAACAGAATTTATGCTTACCTGATAAATTACTTTCTCCAACGGTGTGTCCGGTCCACGGCCCGCCCTGGTTTTTTAATCAGGTCTGATGAATTATTTCTCTAATCTACAGTCACCACGGTACCATATGGTTTCTCCTATATATATTTCCTCCTGTCCGTCGGTCGAATGACTGGGGTGGGCGGAGCCTAGGAGGGACTATATGGCCAGCTTTGCTGGGACTCTTTGCCATTTCCTGTTGGGGAAGAGATATCCCACAAGTAAGGATGACGCCCGTGGACCCGGACACACCGTTGGAGAAAGTAATTTATCAGGTAAGCATAAATTCTGTTTTTTACATTTTTGCGGTGTTTGTGTTTAGCTGTAATTTTCCTCTTACTCATTAACAGTACCCACACATATTATATACCGTTTTTCTCGCCATTAAATGGACTTTCTAAAGATGCCATTATTTTCATCATATCTTATAATTTACTATAAAAAAAATATAAAATATGAGAAAAAAATGGAAAAAAACACACTTTTTCTAACGTGACCCCCAAAATCTGTTACACATCTACAACCACCAAAAAACACCCATGCTAAATAGTTTCTAAATGTTGTCCTAAGTTTAGAAATACCCAATGTTTACATCTTCTTTGCTTTTTTTGCAAGTTATAGGGCCATAAATACAAGTAGCACTTTGCTATTTCCAAACCATTTTATTTTCAAAATTAGCGCTAGTTACATTAGAACACTGATATCTTTTCAGGAATCCCTGAATATCCATTGACATGTATATATATATTTTTAGTAGACATCCCAAAGTATTGATCTAGGCCAATTTTGGTATATTTCATGCCACCATTTCACCGCCAAATGCGATCAATACAAAAAATAGTTCAACTTTTTCACAAATTGTTTCACAAACTTTCGGTTTCTCACTGAAATTATTTACAAACAGCATGTTCAGTTATGGCATAAATGGTTGTAATTTTTTCTCTGGGATTCCCTTTGTTCAGAAATAGCAGACATATATGGCTTTGGCGTTAATTAGAAGGCTGCTACATGCCACTGTGCACCACACGTGTATTATGCCCAACAGTGAAGGGGTTAATTAGGGAGCATGTAGGGAGCTTTTTAGGGTAATTTTAGCTTTAGTGTATTGTAGTAGACAACCCCAAGTCATTGATCTAGGCCCATTTTGGTATATTTCATGCCACCATTTCACCGCCAAATGCGATCAAATTAAAAAAAACTTAAAATTTTTCACAATTTTAGGTTTCTCACTGAAATCATTTACAAACAGCTTGTGCAATTATGGCACAAATGGTTGTAAATGCTTCTATGGGAATTCCCTTAGTTCAGAAATATATGGCTTTTGGCGTTGCTATTTGGTACTTAGAAGGCCGCTAAATGTCGCTGCGCATCACACGTGTATTATGGCTAGCAGTGAAGGGGTTAATTAGGGAGCTTGCAGGGTTATTTTTAGCTTTAGTGTAGAGCTCAGCCTCCCACCTGAAAGATCAGACACCCCCTGATCCCTCCAAACAGCTCTCTTCCATCCCACCACCCCAGAATTGTCCCCCGCACATCTTAAGTACTGGCAGCAACTCTGCCAGTACCTAAAATAAAAGGTATATTTAGGCTTTTAAAAAAAAAAAAAAAAAAAGCATATTTACATATGCTGCTGTGTAGGACCCCCCCTTAGCCCCCAACCTGACCTGATCCCCCACCAAACAGCTCTCTAACCCTCCCCCCTCTGCCTTAATGGGCCGCCATCTTGGGTACTGGCAGCTTTCTGCCGTACCCCAGTTTAGAATAAATAGTTGCCTTTTTTATATTTTTTTTCCCCTTTTCTGTAGTGTAGCTCCCCACCCTCACAAAGACCAACCCCCCACCCCCTCCTAGATAGCTTTGATTTTATTTTTTTTTTAACTTAAAACACCTCCCTTTCCCCACTTTTTATAACGATATATTTTTCTGTAGTGCTAGCGGTTACCCACCCGCTCCCGCCCCGTGCACGCGCGCGCCCCCATCAGCCCCGCCCCCTCAAATTACCCGGCCATCGATGGCCGACCCCACCCGCCTCCCAAGTCGGCTCCCACCCACCAACGATACCGGCCATCGATGTCTGGTGCAGAGAGGGCCACAGAGTGGCTCTCTCTGCATCGGATGGCCAAGGGGTGTTATTGCAGGATGCCTCGATATCGAGGCATCACTGCAATAACCGGAAAGCAACTGGAAGCGAGCAGGATCGCTTCCAGCCGCCTTAAACCCCTAATGTCCGTACAGGGTACGTCGCTGGTCTTTTAAGACCAGGTTGTGTGCGATGTACCCTGTACAACTTGCGTCGTTAAGGGGTTAAAATTAATTTGCAGCTGTGGACTTTTAGTGGGCAAATCATATTGGATTGTGATTAGCTAAAAAAAATATTTCTCTTATTGACCAAAACTTAAACAGCCGATATCGGAATGATTGTGATCGAGGCCTACGTCAAAAACAGAATCATGTTCAGCTGACATCAAAGTGCAGTCTTCATTTAAACCATGGTATCCATACATGGAAATCTCATATTGGCCCACAATTCTCATTAATGTGCATGTGTCTTGCCTTGTACATAAGGAAAGCCTAGCCTGACATGTTAGTCTGATTTTGTATGTTTAAACGGACATGAAACCCTAAATTTTTTATTTTGTGATTCGAATAAGACATACAATTTTAAACAACCTTTCAATTTACTTCTATTATACATTTTTCTTCGTTCTCTTGGTATTCTTTGTTGAAAGTAGGGATGTAAGCTCTGCAGCACTAATATGACAGCAGTTTTGCAAGAATGCTATACATTTGCAAGAGCACTAGATGGCAGCGTTTTATTTTTTTAATTTTTTGCCATGTAGTGTTCCAGAAGTGTGCACTACCTATCTAGGTATCTCTTCAACAAAGTATAACCATGAGAACAAGGCAAATTTGATAATAGAAGAAGATTTGAGACTTATTTTTTAAATTGTATGCTATGTGTGAATATCAATAAAAAAATTGTTTCATGTCTCTTTAAATTAGGTGAAAATGTGTAGCTTGTTTATTAACACATTACTATATAGTGTAAAAGTATTCTTTTACAAAATGGGCTAATTATGTGACCACATGCACACTCATATCTAAAAGTCTACACATTGTCTTTTTCCCATTGAAAGGAACCAAAGGTGATTTCCTTACGAGAACTAAATTACATGGAAACATGGAAACTATGCATGTTTTGCTTGTGCATATTTTAAATTTAATTTACCTCCAATCTGCCAGAGTATTTTCTTCTTAAAGACACGATGAGTCCACGGATCATCTTCATTACTTATAGGATATCACCTCCTGGTCAGCAGGAGGAGGCAAAGAGCACCACAGCAGAGCTGTTAAATAGCTCCTCCCCTCCCCTCCCACCCCAGTCATTCTGTTTGCCTACGTTAGTGATAGGAAGAGGTAAAGTGAGGGTGTTAGATTAGATTCTTCAATCAAGAGTTTATTTTTAAAGTAGTGCCAGAGTGTGCTGCTTTGTCCTAGGGTGTAGCCGTAGTCCATATCAGTCTCTACAGTAGAGCTTTTGGTGGCTTTAAAGCAATGGGAACTTGTGGGACATAATTCTCACTGCGCCTCCCATACATTTATGCTGCCCTAACCCTGAAAAATCTGAGGGATATTACTCAGTATTTTCTCCTCTTTCACAGGTACATGTGAGGAATAGGACCTCACAAACATGGAGGCTGCCTTTGCTGTCGGGCAGGATGAGGTAAGTGCTGACTTTTATTTCTGGGGGACATGAAGAAGAAACTCAGAAGAAGTTGGGCACTTACTCTGTATGGGATTTATAAAGAAGCCCTTAATGGATGGACACTTTATTTTTATTTTTGCATAAACTCTCCCATGATACCTAGGAGATCATGTGTGACAGCTAGTGCAGGCACTGGGCTCACAGGGCATGACGATGGTGGTAGTCACATCTCCCAGCGGTTTACTTAAAGAACCATGCTGACCGGGAGATGACTGTACTAATATCCCTAAAGGCGGGTTTAGTTTTACTATAGGACTTAGTCTCGGAGGCACTTTATCTAATCTCCCGGCGGGTTACATAAGAAACATGCCGACCGGGAGATTGCTTGTACTGACATCGCCCTAGACGGGTGTATTATCTGGCCAGTATACTAATTAGTCTCTGAGGCGCTGTATTTAATCCCCCGGCGGTTTCATAAGAAACATTGCCGACCGGAGATTACTGTGCTGCTATTGCCCTAGGCGGTTGTAATTTACATTTATTTGACTCTTGTCATATTTAGTCTCTGGGGCACTTATCTCATCTCGCGGCGGTTACATTAGAAAGGTGAAGACTGGGGATATGAGTTTGTCAAGTTTATTTGGTCTGTCTCAGAATTTACATAGTGCGCCATAAAACTATATGGCGACCCGGGAGAAGTTTGTTTTTGTTACCGCCCACGACGGGCAGTCCTTGGGGGGGGCGGTATTGGCTTGTCACACCTTTTTTTCCCCTTCTCTTCCATAGCAGTTGCTGGTCCTATACGCAGACTCACACTGTAGGGCGTAATGAGACCGGAGACTGTCTTTCCCTGTTGCGGATCATGAATGTGCTTGCTCATAGGAGATGGTTTTTTCAGATAGCACCTCAGCCTTTTTTCAAGAGGTTTTATTAAGAAATTTATTTTCAATGTTTCTTACATACAATTTTCCCTTTTGAAGTCCCAAAATATTTATTGCCCTCTCATTGCAGTGCCCTGCTCTTCCTCTATAGCTCATTTGAGTTACTTTATTAGACTTCACTTTTCTCATATGTTTTTGATGCGTTGTCTGCTTTCCCAATATTACAAGGCAAAGCATTCAGCCAGGAGAGGTTTCTATAACAGTGTAATTTGTCTTGTTGATGCTGAAATCGTATTTTTCAAGTTTGATCCACGTCTCCTTTGACTGTTACTCAAGGAGGTTTTAGCTCTTTGGACAGCGTCTCCTCAGTTGTAGTCTTACAAAAAAAAAAATGTTTTGTTTGTACTCCAGGGCTTACAATTACAATGACAGCCATTTGTGTGCATTGCTACCGTCACTAGTGCGGCAGCTTATTGGTTGAGGTGTTGCCTGATGCTATCAGGACAGAACATCTTTGAGTAAATCCAGGATAGGATAGACGCTCTTAAAGGACCAGTCAACACAGTTGATTTGCATAATCAACAAATGCAAGATAACAAGACAATGCAATAGCACTTAGTCTGAACTTCACATGAGTAGTAGATTTTTTTTCTGACAATTTTAAAAGTTATGTCTTTTTCCACTCCCCCTGTACCATGTGACAGCCATCAGCCAATCACAAATGCATACACGTACCATGTGACAGCCATCAGCCATTCACAAATGCATACACACTTATTCTTGCACATGCTCATTAGTTGCTGGTGACTCAAAACTTTAAATATAAAAAGACCTGTGCACATTTAGTTAATGGAAGTAAATTGGAAGTTGTTTAAAATGGCATGCTCTATCTGAATAATGAAAGTTTAATTTTGATTGAGTGTCCCTTTAATCTGGCTAATCCCTTTTATTACGGATGCTTCCCTTCAAGTTAATCAAAGCTGGGAACAATGATTTTGGTTTCTTTATTCTAGCTCGCAGAGCCTTATGGTTAAAGCCTTGGTCTGCGGCTGTGTCCTCTAAATCTCAGCTTCTGTACCTTATCTGATAGCTCAGCATGCTAAGGCACAGTGTGGTTAAGTTCTGTAGCAACCCAAGGGGTTGCAGGTTCAGTCCCCCTGCGACGGCCCACTCAACGTTTCATCCTTCTGAGGCCGACAGGATCAACAACGCCTTGACACCCTTAACGGTGATTAGCCGTACTTTTCAAGTATCCTTTACATACTTTCATAATCTTTAGCTATTCCTTACAAAGAGCAGTCCTTGTTTGGATCTGGCTTGTCGGAGATTATCTCTGACATCACAGGAGGTAAGGGTCTCCTTTTCCCTCAGGATAAGGGAAATGGACGACAGAGCCATTTTCGTTCCTTCCGAATCTTCAAGGGAAATTCTTCCTCTACTGATTCCAAACAGGAACAGACTAAACCTGCCTCCGATTCGGGACAGGATCTTGTAGGGGGCAGATTTTCCTTCTTCGCTCAGGCTTGGGTTCGAGAGGTCAGGTTCCCTGGAAAATAGAGATCAGGGGATGTAGAATCTGCTAACTTTTTAGTTACTATTTCCACACTAATATTACCTTTAGCTTAGGAAATCAGGACGCTGCTTGATGAAATTATTTCTTTTATTATACAGAAAATAAGTATTTACATAGAAACAAGTTGCTAACTAATGTAAGGGGAGGAAAGGGAAGGTGGAAAAGGGGGAGAGAGAGAGATGGAAGGGGAGAGGTGAGTGAGAAGAGAGCTTAGCCTAGCCTACAATGGCAACTAACTTATATAGTCATTTATTCTTTCACATAGCCCAGCCCACACTCAGCTGTAAATTCTTTAGAGACCAGATGACATCATTAGATCAGGGGGGTAGAATGTGACGTCCTTAGGCTATTGGTGATAGGAACTGAGGTAAAATCAGGGCCTTGTACACCATCTGTGATGAAACGGCCATCTGTGCTGAAATGCTTAATATTGGGTTGTAAAATGTCTTACGTGAATCCTGTGGTATCCTTTTGATCTATTGCTTACATACAGTGGTTCATCAGATTTTCCAACGGGGTTTCACTTATAAAGCTGGTAACTGTAGGTCAGTGTACATTTAACCCTTTGTATCCTTGATGTTGTAGACAAATGTCCCTTAGCATTTCATTATTCAATAATGTCCATGGAAATAACAGTCTGATATGAAAGTTAGGTGTGTTCATAAATACAACATTCCCCTCTTTGATCATTAAATCACTTATGATCATAACGTTGTACTGCTCACTTTATAGTGAGTGGGGCAACCTGAAATAAAACCATTCATTCGCATCCATACTCTAAATATGAAATAAATACTAAAATACCATTCCCTTACAATGTGTAGCACATTCTATCAATCACATTATGAATATGATGATTAAATCATTTTACAAATACAATATATATTTTACCCTGTTAGAATTAACAATAATCTGAGATATATATAAATCATCAGCATATTCAGAATAATTATACATGATACAAATTAATTGTTACATATCACACACAATCTTTATGACTACTACTAGGAGTAGTGCTCGAATGTTATACATGTGTGACAGATTATAATTTATTAATACAAAATGCCTGCTATCTGAGGTCATAAACAAAACATAGCATATAGCTTTGCAAACATTTATATTACTTTCTGTAAAACATTAAATCACAGTATCATTATCTGCCTTCAAGGCATGCACAAAGTCTTATAATCTCTACTGGTCAGCACTTAGAGACCTATAAGTGGACAATGTTATACTCTTTGCTTATGAAAAATATTACTGAAAAACATTGCCCAGTGTGGCGAAACAGAATTTAAAAAAAAAAAAAACTAATACAGAAGCATTTAAAAAAATGTTACCTATTGTGATAGAAAAAAAAAAAGAGATAAAAAATAAAAACTTGCTTAAAAAATACAAAAATGGTAGTGAATAAAAAATGTCCTTAAAAATAAAAAAAAATGTCCTTAAAATACAAAAAAATGGTAGTGAATAAAAAATGTCCCTAAAAATAAAAATGGTAGTGAAGGGATCTCCCCCGTTTGGTTCCTTGATAGAAAAGGAACCATATTACAAAAAATAACAAGAATCCATTTTACACATATAAAACGAAGATGACACAGAACAAACACAACATTAAAACAGTACGTCACACAAAACGTGTTGCTGTTCTCTTTAATATAACAGCGTTCTTAAATAACTAAATTGGATTTTGCATTAAAATTATCCAATTTAAAATATCTAGTCTTAAACAGAACAGGATTTGTGCTTCTTTTGGGTGATGGTATAGGTTGCTTCTGTAAGTAATCAGAATTGTTAGTTCATGACATTAATAACATAAACAAAATAACATAGACATATAAAACAGTACTTGAAACCATGACTTTTAAAATAAATTGGTTATGATCAATTGTTTGCAAACAATTCATTGTGGCTATATTACATTTATGTAACTGATGAGCTTATCATAAAGTACCACGTGGTCTTTAAGAAAAAGGGAGAAATGCATTTATTTATACTATAAACATTTTATTTATGGATAGCAGCAACCTGTGAATAAAAATAAACAATTACAAAATTCTTAATTTCTTGAAGTAGACTGTACAAAGTTCACTTCTCTTCAAGTAATAGCCCTAAAAAAACAACATAGCATTAATATAGACATATATACAAAGTAATTAAATGAAACAAAATAAATCTCTACTTGCCTAAAGTAAAATTTCTACCATCACCTATACATGGAATACAGGCTAATAGAATGTAGAGAATAGAGACAGATTTCTTCAATCAATTGGCAATATACACAGGCTGAGCTAAATTGAATATCAATAGATGCATTGCCAATTGTGTATAATTAAACAGTGCCCAAAATGGCCAGTTTATGTAAGGTATCCTGAAATGGAACATTTGTCCCTTCTTTTTTAGATGGGGGCTCTTTGCAGTTTTGTTGAGATTGGGGCTCTTTGCAAGTTTCCTCCCTAGTAGGTTTTTCTATTACTTCTTTCATTTGTTAAAGAAGATATATTCTGTTCCTTTTCACCTTCAAATATAGCACTGTATTTTCCTTCCTTACTTAAATAGGATATTTTGTTCTGCTTCCTAAGTAATTTTTATCCCTGGTATCTCTCATTGATGTCACACATTCCCTCATGATGTGCCCAAACTTTCCACATTTAAAACAATGTCTCAAAAATCTCTGCTTTCCTGATTCTCAGTTAGCATAGATATATTATTATGAGTAGCATTCTTATGCTTTGAGTCTTTAAACCAATCTTTAAGTATGTTAACAAAGTTTGTATAGGAGCTGGCATTTCTAAGAGTGATTCTTGTACTACTGTCAATTAACGTGCATTTAGTTTGCCATAGAATAAAGAAAATCTGCATCATCTGGGGACATGTTAGGGCAGTTATAAATATCTTATACAGTGCAAGGGTACTCAGTACAAAACAAAATCGGGTCATTCCTCTCCTTTAAACTTGCATTTGCTATGGCACTGGTACCTCTGGCATCACGGCAACTCATAACACACTGTAATTCCTTTAATCTGTCCCCTGAATTTCCCCCAGTTTGCATCAATATCTGGAGACACTCCTTTATGGGTGCCCTATCGGTGCCCTTAGCTGTGCAGCTAATTGTGATGGCAACCAGGCCCTGAGCAAAGCACAGGCATCTCCGTTGCCTAAATTATACTGAGTAATAACAGCTTCTAACTTATTAGAAAGGATTACAAGTGATGTGGAGGTGTCAAAGTGACCTAAAATATGGCACAAATTATTACGGTCTTGTATTGTAAGGGGGGCAAGTTTACTATGATTATTTACTTTAGTCTGTAATTGAGGGTTACTTTGCATTCTATTTGAGGAGTTAGAATAGAGGGGACTTGGTTTAAGTTAACAAAGGACTGTCAGGAATGTTAGGGGTTTGTCCATCTAGTTCTATAGTTTGACTTTCATTACCATCTACTTCTAAAGGACACACATGTGCTAGACTACTCCTGTAATGGTTACATTTGTCTTGTATCCCCTGTGCTTTAAGAGACAAGATACATTGTTCCTTATTTAACAGCTGTGATTCAGACTCCCATAAGTCTGCCTTAAGTGATGCAATAACATTTTCTCTCTGCATTTCCTTTTCTTCCATATATGTTACTAATTGCTCTCCCATTCCACACCTCACTTCACATTCATTAAGCCTCTCTTGTAGCTCAGCATCAGTTTTAGTAAGTTTGTCTATCTCTTCACTCAGTGTATCACACTCACATATCTTTTCAGAGTGACTAGCAACAGCCATAATAGAATGACCAAGTTTATCCAGCTGTTCTATGATATCAGTCTTTCGGCCTTCCATTCCAACTCTTTCTGTTCAGCAATCTCTTTCATTCTTAGTAACATACTTAGTAAATTACTTAGCTCTCTTTTTTCTATGTCTTTCTGAAACAGTTTTCTATTTAGTTCATTATTGTGCTTTTCACATTGTTTAATTACATTATAAAACTGACGTGTCAATGGATTTTCTGCACATGTAATAAATGTGAACAGAGGCATATTTTTTTATGTATTTCTCAACCAGTTCCATTCTTACTAACAACACACCAGATTCACACAACACACTATACACAGTACAGATGTACTCACTTACAGGTACACATCTAACATCAACAAACCTTTTTGCATTATTAGCCTAAAATCTAGACCTAGAGGGATCTCCTTAGGAGCTGCATGTAAAACTGGGCTATGCCTATTACACCTTTAACCTCAGAGATGTCTGGTTACTCTCTTGTTTTCAGATTTTAGTAAACTTAATTCAGCAAGAAACAATTAATACATTTACTTTTCTGTAGCATACAGGAACATAACATAAACATAACATATACTTACGGTACTTGCAGCTTTCTCACTACACAGTGTCTTGTAGATCTGCACACTTCCCACACAGATAGGTCCGGTCTGGCCTCTATTCACAAAGAGTTCTTGCAGCTCCAGTACTTCAGTTTAGCAAATTGAGCTGTAGTTCAACGTGGAATTAGTGGTTTATCCACGTCCCGTATGGGGTGCCAAATGTAGAATCTGCTAACTTTTTAGTTACTATTTCCACACTAATATTACCTTTAGCTTAGGAAATCAGGACGCTGCTTGATGAAATTATTTATTTTATTATACAGAAAATAAGTATTTACATAGAAACAAGTTGCTAACTAATGTAAGGGTAGGAAAGGGAAGGTGGAAAAGGTGACATCATTAGATCAGGGGGGTAGAATGTGACGTCCTTAGGCTATTGGTGATA
This sequence comes from Bombina bombina, assembly GCF_027579735.1. NCBI lineage: Eukaryota > Metazoa > Chordata > Amphibia > Anura > Bombinatoridae > Bombina > Bombina bombina. The sequence goes on from NC_069504.1 coordinate 408,445,695, forward strand.
GGACTGAGATAAAATCAGGGCCTTGTACACCATATGTGATGAAACGGCCATCTGTGCTGAAATGCTAAATATTGGGTTGTAAAATGTATTAGTGAATCCTGTGGTATCCTTTTGATCTATGCTTACATACAGTGGTTCATCAGATTTCATACTGGGTTTCACTTATAACGCTGGTAACTGTAGGTCAGTGTGCAATATTTTACCCTTTGTATCCTTGATGTTGTAGACAAATGTCCCTTAGCATTTCATATTTCAATAATGTCCATGGAAATAAACAGTCTGATATTAAAGTTAGGTGTGTTCATAAAATACAACAGGGGATATGGTCTCAGACAGAGTCTCTTTTGCCCACCCATAACTGAGGGCGATCTGCAATGCTCTCCTGACCTGGCTCCAGTTAGCTTCGGTTCAGTTTATCAGGTTCCAGACGGACAGTATAATGTCAGTGGCTTACCATCAATCATCAGGGAGGAACAAGGAGTTCCTTGGCGATGACAAAGGTTTCCAAAATAATTCAAAATGGGCGGGAGGCCATTCTTGTTGTCTGTCGGCAATCCGCATCCCAGGGGTGCTCAACTGGGAGGCGGATTTTCTAAGCAGACAGACCTTTCATCCGGGGGAGTGGGAACTTCTTTTGGACGTGTTCTCCAGTCTGATCCTCAAATGGGGTCAGCAGAGTTGGATCTCATGCATCCAGACAGAATACCAAACTTCCCAGGTACGGGTCGAGATTCAGAGATCCTCAGGTGGAGCTGATAGATGCTCTGGCGGCCCTTGGTCCTTCAATACTAACATATCCGTTCTTCCGTTTGCTCTCCTTCTGTTTCAAAAGGACCTTCTGATTCAGGGACCTTCCATCATCCAAATCTAGATTCTCTGAAGCTAACTGCTTGGAGATTGAACGGTTGATTCTAGCCAAGCGAGGTTTTTCTGACTCAGTTATAGACATTTTGATTCAGGCTCGTAAGCCTGTCACTAGAAAGATTTATCACAAGATTTGACGTAAATACCCTTTATTGGTGTGAATCCAAGGGCTACTCCTGGAGTAGAGTTAGGATTCCTAGGATTTTCTCTTCAGGAAGTATTGGAGAAAGGATTAGCTACAAGTTCTTTAAAGGGTCTAAATTTCAGGCATTTTCTGTTCTGTTACACAAGCGTCTAGCTGATGTCCCTGAAGTTCAGTCTTTTTTTTTTCAGGCCTTAACCAGCATTAGGCCTGTGTTTAGACCAGTTAAGTTCTCCAGGTTCTTCAAGGGGTACCGTTTTGAACCTATGCTTTTCTTAGATATTAAGTTGTTATGTTAGAAGGTTTTATTTTTGGTAGCTATTTCTTTTGCTTGTAGAGTGTCCTGAGCTTTCAGCATTACAATGTGAGTACCTTATCTTATTTTTCATGCAGATAAGGTTGTTTACGTACAAAATTTGGATTTCTTCCCAAGGTTGTTTCTGATCGGAACATTAATCAGGAAATTGTTGTACCTTCCTTGTGTCCTAATCATTCTTCTAAGAAGGAGAGGCTCTTACACATTGGATGTAGTTTGAGGCGACTAAAGACTTTCGCCAGTTTTCCTCTTTGTTTGTGGTATTTTCAGGCAACGTAGGGGACAGAAAGCTACGGCTGTTTCTCTTTCTTTTTGGCTGAAGAGTATTATACGTTTGGCTTACGGAACTGCCGGACAGCAGCCCTCCTGAAAGGATTACGGCTCATTCCACTAGGGCTGTTGCCTTCCTCATGGGCATTTAAAAATGAAGCTTCTGGGGAAGAGATTTGCAAGGCTGCAACTTGGTCTTCTCTTCACACTTTTACAACATTTTTCAAGTTTTATACATTTTGCCTCAGCTGAGGTGGCTTTTGGGAGAAAGGTTCTTCATGCAGTGGTGCATGTTTAGTTATCCTGTCTTGTCCTCCCCGTATCATCCGTGTACTCTAGCTTGGGTATTGGGATCCCATAAGTAATGAAGATGATCCGTGGACTCATCGTGTCTTTAAGAAGAAAAGAAAATGTATGCTTACCTGATAAATGTATTTCTTCTTAGACACTAAACAGGCCCCATTTATCAAGCTCCGTATGGAGCTTGAAGGGCCGTGTTTCTGGCGAGTCTTCAGGACTCGCCAGAAACACAACTTATGAAGCAGCGGTCTAAAGACATCGGGTTGATTGACAGCTCCCTGCTGGCGGCCGATTGGCCGCGAGTCAGCAGGGGGCGGCGTTGCACCAGCAAGCTCTTGTGAGCTGCTGGTGCAATGTTAAATGCGGAGAGCGTATTGCTCTCCGGATGAGTCCACGGGCCCGCCCTGTCATTTATAGACAGGAAGTTTTTTATTGTAAACTTCAGTCACCTCTGCCACCTTGGCTTTTCCTTTCTCTTCCTAACTTCGGTCGAATGACTGGAGTAGGAGGGAGGGGAGGAGCTATTAAAGAGCTCTGTCTGTGGTGCTCTTTGCCTCCTCCTGCTGACCAGGAAGTGAATATCCCATAAGTAATTAAGATGATCCGTGGGACTCATGTGTCTAAGAAGAAATAAATTTATCAGGTAAGCATAAATTTTCTTTTTTCCTCAAAAAATAGGCTTTGGGCATTGCAGCCTATCAAGAGGATTGTCTGAGCCATTACTGCAAGTTTAAGCCTATTCTATTGACTATGTATGCTCAGGAGCATGCATGTGTCTTAAAGGGGACATTAACAAAAAAAAAATTATTTCCTGATTCAGATAGAGCACTCCATTTTAATTTTGACTTTCATGTATCTTTAAGAGATAAAGTAAAGTCAAAGTAAAAAAAAGTTATTCATTGTACAGAAAAGAATCAACTGGTATTTTGAATTCAATGTGGGTGCTGATTAGGGCCCAATCACACTCTTTTGTATTCTATGTAGTGGTCTACTCCTGTGGAAATCTAAAGACTTTTTTCACAAAGGGAATATCTCCTAAATGTGTTTTTTACAAGCTTTCAACAAGGACTAGACTATGATTTCTTAATCTATTAAACTGAACAGTCTACTTAAAATTGTTATTGCTTAAAGGGACAGTCTACAATAGAATTTGTATTGTTTTAAAAGAGAGATAATCCCTTTATTACCCATTCCCCAGTTTTGCATAACCAACACTGTTATATTAATAAACTTTTTAGCTCTGTGATTACCTTGTAGCTAAGCATCTTCTGACAGCCCCCCTGATCACATGACTTTTTATTTATTTATCTATTGACTTGCATTTTAGTGCTGTGTTTGTGCAAAATCTTAAATAACTCCTCGGGGTGAACACAATGTTATCTGTATGGCCCACATGAACTAGCAGTCTCTTCTTGTGAAAAGCAAATAAAAAAGCATGTGATAAGATTGGTTGTGCAAAGCTGGAGGACTGGGTAGTAAAGGCATTATCTATCTTTTTAAACAATAACAATTTTAGTGTAGACTGTCCCCTTTAACAAAATAGATAATCCCTTTATTACCCATTCCCCAGATTTGCATAACCAACCGCTGTTATATTAATAAACATTTTACCTCAGTGATTACCTTGTATCCAAGTCTCTGCAGACTTCCCCCTTATCTCAGTGCTTTTTTTATTTGCATTTCAGTCAATTAGTGCTGACTCATAAAAAAAAACTTCACAGGAGTGAGCACAATGTTATCTACATGAACTGGCACTGTCTAGCTGTCAAAAGCTAATAAAATGCACTGAGAAAGGAGGCTTCTTGCTGGGGCTTAAAATATCAGCTTATGAGCCTACCTAGGTTTAGCTTTCACAAAGAATACAAAGAGTACAAAGCAAATTTGATTATAAAAGTAAAAATGGAAAGTTGTTTGCAATCGCATACCCTATCTGAATCATGAAAGTTTATTTTTGACCCCTACTGTCCTTTTAAGTATTTAGTTTGTTTGTTTTTCTGAAACTTCTGAACTTTTCTGAAACTTTCCATTAAGTGATCATGAAACAGTCTGTTTCATTGTTTTAATAAAAAAGCACTACACTCCGGTTTATACTTAATAGAAATCATTGCAATATGTAATATTTATCTTTTCAAATGGATTTTACCTTTTATTTCTTTTTTTAACGTAATTTGAGCAGTGTCCGTTACTTCATGTCACAGCAATACAAGGAGGCTGTGGCCCTCTGCAAGAAAACATTTATAGCTTGACGTCATAAAACTTCTATAGTAACATGAGCTAGTTTTAGTCATTAAGTGAATACTAGATAAACAGGGAGTTATATGTGCCCATTGCTCTGAACAGGCAGAATGCAACCCAAGTTGCCAACTGTCTGACCCCTTATCTAGCTGCAGGCAGTGGCTACACTCGATAATTTCTAAATGCTCATTTTGCAGGAAAACAAGTTAGTTGTTTGCTTTGTTTTTAACACACATGTTTCTTTTTATGTTTACTTTGATGTAACTTATTTGTTTTTACTAAAGGAGCACTGTTTAATATCCCTTTAAATTGATATTAATGTCATATAGTGTAATACTGATGTGAACCTCGCGTTTCACCTTTGTCTATGGATTAAACCTGCACATTAATGAAAAGATAAGTTTGAAGATGGCAACATATTTTCTATCCTAGAATGGGTTAGACTGATGTGCTATGATTTTTCTTTTTTTAATACCTTGTATTATTTTAAAGTGCTGTTGAAGAGCTGTGCAACTCCAGAGATAATTTGCAGAGTACATTGGTAAATATTATTTATTATTACAGGGAACTAAAATATGGTATTCAGTCACTGACGAAAACGGAAAATAAAATTGGAGAACTCTCCCAATGCTGCCAAACAGGCCATCACCCAGGTGGTCATCTCTAGAATTCTGATGGCCGCACCTGGGATGGGTATGTACATAATTACTTTCAAGGGACATAAAAACTGCTGAGTACAGCTACAGTAGAATGGTTACTGCTCACCATGATATTGGCTTTCCTCCTGTGCCTGTATCTGTCTTCAAAGCCTTTCTATTATTTTAACCCCTTACAAGTATTAGTCAGTAAAGTGGGTGCTGCCCATCTTGGAGCTTATATTTGCTATGTAACTTTTAAACTGTGCAAAAACGTAACTCTTTGTGCTCTCTCTTATGTGAGCTAAACTGAAGTGAAAGTTGCAGCTGTCAAAAAGCAGGAAACATCACACTTCTGTGAAAGTGCACTGCTCCCTGTCACAGGGATGCAACAATACACTACAAGATGGCTAAAAGATGCACAGTTTTACCAGCTGGTTTCTGTATTGAGTTAAATCAAGAGAATGGTTTTAAGAGAACTTCAGGTACAGGAGGGAAAGCAATAGCAGGATGAGTAGTAACCATGATATTATAGTTATACCCAACTGTTTAATGTCCCTTTTAAAAATGTAAATCTTTTATCAGTGATTAATTAATTAGTCAGTAATTTCTCCAACATTGGTGTGTCCGGTCCACGGCGTCATCCCATAACTTGTGGGAATATTCTCTTCCCAACAGGAAATGGCAAAGAGCACAGCAAAAAGCTGTCCATATAGCCCCTCCCAGGCTCCGCCCCCCCCAGTCATTCTCTTTGCCGCTCTGAACAAGTAGCATCTCCACGGAGATGGTGAAGAGTATGTGGTGTTTTAGTTGTAGTTTTTTTATTCTTCTATCAAGAGTTTGTTATTTTAAAATAGTGCTGGTATGTACTATTTACTCTGAAACAGAAAGAGATGAAGAGTTCTGTTTAAAAGAGGAGTATGATTTTAGCGAGTAGTAACTAAAATCAATTGCTGTTCCCACGCAGGACTGTTGAGCTGAGAGAACTTCAGTTTGGGGGAACAGTTTGCAGACTTTTCTGCTCAAGGTATGACTTGCCATTTTTCTAACAAGACTGTGTAATGCTGGAAGGCTGTCATTTTCCCTCATGGGGATCGGTAAGCCATTTTGTTAGACTTAGAAAGAATAAAGGGCTTATTATGGGCTATTAACTGGTGGACACTCTTAAGGGCTAAATCAATTGTTTATTTAAGTTGTTTTTTAAAGTTTGAAGTAATTTTCACACTTTTATTGTTTGGGGAACGTTTTTTTCGCCAGGCTCTAGTTAAGACACCTTCCCAGTCAGGAAGGGCCTTTCACTATAGTAGGCAGAGCCTCATTTTCGCGCCATTATTGCGCAGTTACTTTGAGTACAGTGCATGCAGCTGCATGTGTGAGGGTCTGGTATCCACTGAAAACGTTCCTAGAAGGCTGGATTGGTATCGTATACCCCCCCTGGGATAGGTGAAGTCGCAACAAAGGTTGTGGCTGGGACTGTAGTGGGGTTAAAATTGCAAACGGCTCCGGTTTCACATTTTAAGGGTTAACATCTTGAAAATTGGGGTGCAATACTTTGAATGCATTAAGACACTGTGGTGAAAATTTGGTAAAGATTGGATAATTCCTTCATAGTTTTTCACATATTCAGTAATAAAGTGTGCCCTGTTTAACATTTAAAGAGACAGTAACGGTTTTGTTTTAAAACGGTTTTTGTGCTTTATTAACCAGTTTAAGCCTGTTTAACATGTCTGTACCTTCAGATAGATCATGTTCTGTATGTATGGAAGCCAATGTGGTTCCCCCTTCAAATATATGTGATAATTGTGCCATAGCGTCCAAACAAAGTAAGGACAGTACTGTCACAAATAGTAAGGTTGCCCAGGATGATTCCTCAGATGAAGGAAGTAGAGATAGTTCTACATCCTCTCCTTCCGTGTCTATACCAGTTATGCCCCGCGCAGGCGACCCCTAGTACTTCTAGCGCGCCAATGCTTGTTACTATGCAACAATTGACAGCAGTAATGGATAACTCCATAGCTAATATTTTATCCAAAATGCCAGCATTTCAGAGAAAGCGCGATTGCTCTGTTTTAAACACTGTAGAGCAGGAGGGCGCTGAAGATAATTTTTCTGTCATACCCCTCACACCAGTCTGAAGTGGCAGTGAGGGAGGGTTTGTCAGATGGAGAAATTTCTGATACAGGAAGAATTTCTCAGCAGGCAGAACCTGGATGTTGTGACATTTAAATTTAAATTTAGAGCATTTCTGCGCATTACTTAAGGATGGTGCTATCTAACTCTGGATGATTGTGACAATCTGGTCATCCCCAGAAAAATTGTGCAAGATGGACAAGTTCCTAGAGGTCCTGGTTGCACCCTGCATCCCTTTCCGATACCTAACGGGTGGCAGACATAGTGAATAAGGAGTGGGAGAAGCCAGGCATAACCTTTTTGTCCCTCCTCCTATATTTAAGAAATTGTTCCCTATGGTCGACCCAGGAAGGACTTATGGCAAACAGTCCTAAGGTCGAGGGGGCGGTTTCTACACTAGCCAAACGCACGACCATTCCCATTGAGGACAATTGTGCTTTCAAAGATCCTATGGATAAAAAATGGAGGTGGGTTTGCTTAAAAAGATTTTTGTACAGCAAGTTACCTCCTTCAAACCTATTTCGATGCATTTTCCTGTCACCTACAGCGGCGTGGTTCTGGTTCGAGGAACTGGAAAAGTCGCTCAGTAGGGAGACTCCGTAGCGGAAGTCATTGGACAGAATTCACGCACTTAAGTTAGCTAATTCCTTTATTTTAGATGCCGCTTTGCAGTTAGCGAGTGTTAGCGGCGAAAAATTCAGGGTTTGCAATTGGGGCACGCAGAGCGCTCTGGCTAAAGTCTTGGTCGGCGGATGTATCTTCCAAGACCAAAATTTCTTAATATCCCTTTCAAAGGTAAGACCCTATTTGTGCCAGAATTGAAAAAAGATTATTTCAGGACATCAATGGGGGAGGAAAGGGCCATGCCCCTCCCACATGATAGGACCTTTCAAGGCTATGAATAAGTCCAATTTTCGTTCCTTTACGCAATTTCAGGAACGGTACCAGGCTCCAACTCTAGCAGCCTCTAGAACAAGAGGGTACCTTAACGCATTCCCGACCAAACCAGCTTGGAAATCAATGCAAGGCTGGAACAAGGGTAAACACGGCCCAAAAGACCTGCTGCTGCTACCAAAACAGCATGAAGGGGTAGCCCCCCGATCCGGGACCGGATCTAGTAGGGGGCAGACTCTCTCTCTTTGCTCAGGCTTGGGCAAGAGATGTTCAGGATCCCTGGGCACTAGAAATAGTCCTCTCAGGGTTATCTTCTAGTAATTCAAGGAACTACCCCCAACGGGGAAGGTTCCACATGTCTCACTTATCTTCAAACCAAATAAAGAGACAAGCATTCTTACACTGTGTTAGAAGACCTGTTAAAGATGGGAGTGATACACCCAGTTCCAACCTGTGGAACAAGGTCAGGGGTTTTACTCAAAATCTGTTTGTAGTTCCAAAAAAAGAGGGAACTTTCAGACCAATTCTGGATTTAAAAATTCTAAACAAATTTCTCAGAGTTCTATCGTTCAAAATGGAAAACCATTCGAACTATTTTATCTACATCCAGGAGGGTCAATATATGACTACCGTGGATTTAAAGGAATGCGTATCTACATATTCCTATCACAAAGATCATCATCAGTTCCTAAGGTTCGCCTTTCTGGACAAACATTATCAGATTGTGGCTCTCCCATTCGGGCTAGCCACTGCTCCAGAATTTTCACAAAGGTGCTAGGGTCCTCTTCTAGCGGTCCTAAGACCAAGGGGTATTGCAGTGGCACCTTATCTGGACGGACATTCTAATTCAAGCGTCGTCCCCTTTCCAAGGCAAAGGTTCATACGACATTGTTCTAGCCTTTCTCAGATCTCACAGGTGGAAGGTGAACGTAGAAAAGAGTTCCCTGTCTCCGGCGACAAGAGTTCACTTTTTGGGAACAATAATAGATTCTTTAGAAATGAAGATCTTCTTGACAGTGGTCAGAAAGTCAAAGCTTCTAAACGCTTGTCAAGTTCTTCTCTCTATTCTGCAGCCTTCCATAGCTCAGTGCATGGAAGTAGTAGGGTTGATGGTTGCAGCAATGGACATAGTTCCTATTGCTTCGAATTCATCTAAGACCATTACAACTGTGCATGCTCAAGCAGTGGAATGGAGACTATACAGACTTGTCCTCCAAAGATTCAAAGTAGACCAGATGACCAGAGACTCACTCCGTTGGTGGTCTGTCCCAGGAACACCTGTCTCAGGGAATGAGTTTCCACAGACCAAAGTGAGTCATTGTCACCGACCAACACCAGTCTATTAGGGCTGGGGCGCGGTCTGGGATTCCTGAAAGCTCAGGGTCTATGGTCTCGGGGAAGAGTCCTCTTCTCCCGATAAACATCCTGGAACTGAGAGCGATATACAATGCCTCTCCGGGCTTGGCCTCAACTAGCGAAGGCGGATTCATAAGATTCCAGTCAGACAACATGACGACTGTAGCTTACATCAACCATCAGGGGGGAACAAGGAGTTCCTTGGCGATGAGAGAGGTATACAAAATCATCGTATGGGCGGAGGATCACTCCCTGCCACCTATCTGCAATCCCACATCCCGGGAGTAGACATACTGGGAGGCGTGATTATCTGAGTCGTCAGACTTTCCATCCGGGGGAGTGGGACCTCCACCACCCGGAGGTGTTTGCCCAGTTGACTCAATTATGGGGCATTCCCAGACATGGACCCTGATGGCGTCCCGTCAGAACTTCAAGGTCCTTGCTACGGGTCCAGATCCCAGGGATCCCAAGGCGACTCTAGTGGATGCTTAGTGGCGCCTTGGTCGTTCAACCTAGCTTATGCCGTTTCCACCGTTCCCTCTCCTTCCCAGGCTTGAGCCAGGATCAACAGGAGAAGGCATCGTGATTCTGATAGCTCCTGCGTGGGGCCGCGCAGGACTTGGTATGCCAGACCTGGTGAATATGTCATCGGCTCCACCATGGAAGCTACCTTTGAGACAGGATCTTCTAGTACAAGGTCCATTTCGAACATCCACATCTAGTTTCTCTGCAGCTGACTGCTTGGAAATTGAACGTTTGATTTTATCCAAGCGTGGGTTTTCAGATTCAGTGATAGATACTCTGGTCCAAGCCAGGAAACCTGTGACTAGAAAGATTTACCATAAAATATGGAAAAGATATATCTGTTGGTGTGGAATCATAGGATTCTCCTGGAGTAAGATTAACATATCCTAAGATCCTCTCCTTTCTCCAAGAAGGTTTGGATAAGGGATTGTCAGCGATTTCTTTAAAAAGGACAGATTTCTGCCTTATCTGTCTTGTTACACAAACGACTGGCAGCTGTGCCAGATGTACAAGCTTTTGTACAGGCTTTGGGTCAGAATCACAGCCTGTTTACAGACCCTTGACTCCTCCCTGGAGTCTAAATTAGTTCTTTCAGTTCTTCAAGGGTTCCGTTTGAACCCTTACATTCCATAGTTATCAAGTTACTATCTTGGAAAGTTCTGTTTTTTGGTTGCTATTTCTTCTGCTAGAAGAGTTTATGAATTATCTGCTTTGCAGGTGTGATCACCCCCTATCTGGTGTTCCATTCCGATAAGGTTGTTCTGCGTACCAAGCCTGGTTTTCTTCCAAAAGTTGTTTCCAAACAAGAATATTAACCAGGAAATAGTTGTTCCTTCTTTGTGTCCGAATCCAGTTTCAAAGAAGGAACGTTTGTTACACAATTTAGATGTAGTCCGAGCTTTAAAGTTCTATTTAGAAGCAACAAGGATTTCAGACAAACTTCTTCTTTGTTTGTCGTTTATTCTGGTAAGAGGAGAGGACAAAAAGCTACTGCTACCTCTCTTCTTTCTGGCTGAAAAGCATCATCCGATTGGCTTATGAGACTGCCCGGACGGCAGCCTCCTGAACGAATCACAGCTCACTCTACTAGGGCTGTGGCTCCACATGGGCCTTCAAGAACGAGGCTTCTGTTGATCAGATATGTAAGGCAGCGACTTGGTCTTCTCTGCACACTTTTGGCCAAATTCTACAAATTTGATACTTATGCTTCTTCGGAGGCTATTTTTGGGGAGAAAGGTTTTGCAAGCCGTGGTGCCTTCTGTTTAGGTAACCTGATTTGCTCCCTCGCTTCATCCGTGTCCTAAAGCTTTGGTATTGGTTCCCACAAGTTATGGATGACGCCGTGGACCGGACACACCAATGTTGGAGAAAACAGAATTAATGCTTACCTGATAAATTACTTTCTCCAACAGTGTGTCGGTCCCACGGCCCGCCCCTGGTTTGAAAAATTTCTTTCTCTATAACTACAGTCACCACGGCACCCTATAGTTTCTCCTTTTTTTCCTCCTAACCGTCGGTCGAATGACTGGGGGGGCGGAGCCTGGGAGGGGCTATATGGGACCAGCTTTGTGCTCTTTGCCATTTTCCTCTTGGGAAAGAGAATATTCCACAAGTTATGGATGACGCCGATGGATCCGGACACACCGTTGGAGAAATTAATTTATCAGGTAAGCATAAATTCTGTTTTTTATGACATCCAGATAATACTTGAAGGAAAACTTTCTCCCCAAAATGCATTTTAGTAACTGAAGGGGTGAAAGTCATTTTCAGTTATGGTAATCCCTTTCAGAGGTACTCAAAATAGACCCCCCCCCAAAGTCTTATCACCAGACCCCTACCTCGTTACCATGACCAACTTGTAGTGTAGTGTTGCACCACTGTTAAAGCAAACACTAAAATAACATATCATGTCATAAATGAAGACCTTTTTAAACAAATTAAATTGAGCTTGATTACGACTACACGTGCCGCAACTAATATGGCTGTACGGATCGGCTACACTACTTAGGGGTCTTAGAATAATTTTAATTGTTTTATATATTCCTTTTCACTATAAAAACTGCAGGGATTTTTCTTAGCAATGCATTCCGCAAGATGCCAGTAAGTTTGTACCAGATTTTCCCTGCCACAAAGTTGGGTGTCTGAGCTGCTGTAGAGGAAGCTGAGATCAGAATCGGCACTGATTTTTTTAATTTATTTTTTTAACTCTTACACTTTATGGTAGGTCCCCACATGCACAACACCTGATGAGCACTAAATTTGTTTGCATTCGAGCGAACACATTTACTTTCAACTTACTATGCATGCAAGTTAGCATGGTCGCAATATTGCTTATTGCAAATCGCACTAGCAATAAAGCACCGCTTGTAATCTAGCCCATAATGTTCTTTTGAAGAATTGTTTTCTGCATTAACTCTATTTTTTTTTCATTTCTGTACAGCTATTCCTCCATTTATTATGAACACCTTAGAAAAGAAGGCTTTTTTAAAAGTAAGTCAGATATTTTCTATTCTTTGAATGGTGTATTTTTAATTTTTATATTGGTCATTTATACATGAATTTGTTTTTTCCCCACTTAGCGATTCCCTTGGATGAGTGCACCCATACAAGTTGGATTAGTGGGATTCTGGTAACTCATTTTGTATTATTACTCTATTTTAACAAATTAATATTTATCCAAGAGTCAGGAAATCAATTATTCTGTGAAATTTCTTTCACTACTTTTGTTATTTGATTGTGAGTTGCTGAATAGTTCTTATGGGTTACTCATAAAGTGAAGCATTTTTCACCAACATTACCTAACTGAACCAATAACATATATGATTACCCTGTTGTAATTTAATGTTAACACGCAACAATACACAGTAAACTTAAACTTGAATTCTCCATAAGTTGTTTCATTATGGTTTGGAAAACAAAAACTTTGCAGTTTTGTTGTAATTTACCTTTTAAAACGTTTGGTCCTTCCTCTTTTTCTAGAAAGGTTGGAATGATTTCTTTCGATTTCAGAATTCTAACCTGCAACATATCCAAAATATTTATTCAAGGGTGTTGTCCCTAGACTGTTAAACAATGCAAAGTAAAGTTTACTTGCTGAATAAGTTACAGTAATGGTGATATTGGAGGACACATACAATGTCTTTAAGTACCTCATGTTATTTTTAGATTAAAGGGATATGAAACCCAAAAATGTTGTTTTGTGGTTCAGACAAAGCAAACAATGAAAAAAAAAAAACTTTCCCATTTACTTCTATCAAAATTGCTTAATTCTCATGGTATTATTTGTTGCAGAGATACCTGAGTAGGTGTCTAGAGTACCACATGGCAGAAAATAGTGCTCTTGTAAATGGATAACACTGTTGCAGAACTGCTGCCATATAGGGCTCCAGACACGTGCACACTCCTGAGCTTACGTCCCTGCTTTTCAACAAAAGCTACAAAGAGAACAAAGACAATTTGATCATAGGCATAAATTAGAAAATTGTTTAAATTTGCATGTGCTATCTGAATCCTGAAAGAAAAATGTTGGATTGCATATCCCTCTAATTAAAAGTAGATGTATTTGATTTTGAAAGTAACATATTTTTTTTTTAATTTTATTTATTAGTTTGGTATTTGCAACACCCCTTTGCTGTGCATTATTTCCGCAAAAAAGGTATGTATGTCTGATTTTATGCTGCTATCTCAACACTGAAAACAAACAATATTTAAACAAAAGGGGGGGGGTGTAACATGTTTATGTCTGAGTCATTAAAGTTTAATTTTGACATTTTATGTCCCTTTAAGCTGTACACATGAAAGAACCCTCAGCCAGCACATTTGCTTGATACTTTACAGAATAATGCAGGATGCATATAGTAGATACCTTCTTGTGCATAGTAAATAAGTTTAGAATTTAGGTTTAAATATAGAAATTTTTAATGCCTACAGTTCTGTCTTCTAGCTAACCAGGGTTTATATTGTTTGAATGAAGAAATCATTTTAAGGTTTTTTTCTGTTTTTTGCCCACTTGTATTCATTATATGAAATCATTAAATCAAAGTATTTACAACATTTATGTCCGTTTTCTTTCCCAGGCCTCCTTTCAAAGTATCGAAAGTTATTCAGAACTTGTTAATTAATAATCTCCTATTTTTCTTCAGCTCAATGTCTGTGACACGCTTGGAACCTGAATTGCAAGCTCAGATTAAAGAAATCAGCCCCGGATTGGAAAGAGTTTACTTCAACAAAGGATTATAATCTTGCCGACACATTAATCAAAGATATCCAATGATAATTATGTGAATCCATTTTAGAAAAAAATTGTGCCAGCTACATTGGAGAGAAAATAGAAATGCAGATGCTACCTGTTTTTATTAATGAAACACCTAATTAGACTTGATTGCATAATTTGTGTGTGTTTATATATATATATATATATATCATCATAGAAAGCACACTCTCACCTCCTATAGCATCAACCAGTGTACAAGCAAAGTAATAACTATATCAAAGCAGGCATGCACTCTCTGTATTTTGTGTGTGTGTGTGTATATATATATATATACTGTATCCAAGCAGGCACACACTCGGGATTTTTTTAAAAATGCTTTTAATATGCACAAAAAATAATGTGATGTTTCGGAAATCTCACCCTTTCATAAGTCAGATCCCTGAAACCTCACATTATTTTTTGTGCATATTAAAAGTACTTTTAAAAAATCCAGAGAGTGTGTGTCTGCTTGGATACAGTGTGTATATTTATATATATATATATATATATATACATACATACACACACACAATATACAGAGTGCATGTCTGCTTGGTTACAGTATATACTGTGTGTATATATATATATAATAAACACACACACAAATCCCTAACGAGTATTTCATTAATTGCCAATCCAAAACTTTATTTTCCAATTATTTTGGAGCAGAATAATGTACATGTAAATTTGACATTCTTCCCTCTTCAACGTCGTCCCTTTTTATCTGTGTTTGAGATGTGATGACTGCTGTCCATAGTACATTTTCATATAGCAAGTTGCATTAGAGCCCAAATATAATTAAAATTTCCTATTCTAATGATAGTTTTAAGAGAGTTCAACAACAATCGTTTGGTGGGTACAATTAGCTAATGATGGGAATTACACTCTCATTTACTTACTTGATTGGATATTTTAATAACATTCAGTACCATCCTTTAGAAATCTTTGGGTCTTCAAGCACAACACATTTTATTTCCCACCATTTTTAACATAAGAAACCGTTAAACTATTTATTTGCATTTTGTGATTTTGAAATGAGAAATACTTTGTACATTATTTTTAGTGAAGTAGCTAAAATCTTAATAATGGACCCTTTTGTCACACTGGTTTAACTTCAAAGACAATAAATGTGGCAAGTGGACAAATATAACAGCAGGCACAAATGCACAAACTGCAGTGTTTTGCGCACACACATTACATCTCATGAAACCAGCACAACTGGACTACGTGTAACACACATGACTTAGATTGCAATATTGTTTTGTTTTATTTAGATGACTTACATTACCAAACTAGTGTATTCTGTGTTGCTTAATTGCAGCAGTCTATGCTTTGTGAACATTCAGGGGCCATTTTTGTGGTGTTACCTCTGTAGCATCTCAAATAACAAGCAGGTGCCAAATGTCAGGCTTGTTGCTTTGTATAGGCAAACGGTGCCATTTTCTTTTAATACATTGCTTTTAATTACTAAGTTTGTGCATTGTGTTTTGCCTACCTCCTGGTTTTATTTTTTTAACTGCTGTAAAGTTGGGACCTCCTTTTTTGTATATATTTATATAGACCATGCTTTGTGTTCTTAGCTAGGTTTCCTCTTGTTCCATAAGGTTTAGGTATACCTGCCACTCAACAGTTTTTAAGATTATAGAGAATATATTCTAGGTTAACATAGAAACACTTCAATCATTTGATTCATACTTTGCAATAATTGTTATGCTTTCTCATCAGACTAAGTCCCCAACACACAAATTAATTGTAGCATTGATTAGAGATTGTTATTTTAGAACTTTCTAGTATTTCCAGCCATGGGCACCTTTTAATGTAGAGACGCACCTGTTAAAGGGACAATTAAACACCTTGTAATTACAACAATTACATTTCTGTTGTATTGCTGTAGAATGTCATCAGTAATTTCTAAACATACAAACAAATGACACCCTTTTTTACTACAATAGTTTATCAATAGCAAAACTACACCCACTCATTTCCCTTAATCTGCTGACAACAAGGACTAGTCATGGTCATAATAAGTTATTATAACAGTACATTGTTTTGCAAGCTTTTATCAGCTCAAATACAATTAGGGAAAAGATAGATATATAGTAGTGTTAGACTTGAGAAATCAGCATGGTCATCTTCCAGGTCTAAGAACTAGAAATTCCCCTTAATTAATTGAAATGCAGGCAAAAAAAATTTTTTAAAGTATATTGCAAAGTTGTTGCATTAGGCATAACTAAATATTTTAGGGTGTTAACCGTCCCTTTTAGGTAGCTGTTCAGCATTGACATTAGTCCTATCTGAATCTTAGTTTCTATTTTTAAAGGGCTAGTCTAGTCAAATTTAAACTTTCCATTATTCAGATAGCTCATGCAATTGTAAGCAACTTTCTAATTTACTGCATCAAATTTCTTTGTTCTCTTGGTTCTTTATTTGAAAAAGCAAGAATGTACACTTAGGAGACGGCCCATTTTTTTGGTTCAGACACCTGGGTTGCACTTTCTGATTGGTGGCTACATTTAGGACCCCAATCAGCAAGGGCTACCCAGGTGCTGAACCAAAAAAACGGCCGGCTCCTAAGCTTACATTCCTAGCTTTTTCAAATAAAGATACCAAGAGAACAAAGAAAATTTGATTGCACTAAATTAGAAAGTTGCTATCACCTATCTGAATCATGAGTTTAATTTTAACTAGACTATCCCTTGAATATATTCATGTTGAAGTTACCTTAGTGAAGGTTTTGTAGAACTGAATCTTTTTGGCAAGATTGGGTATTTTCTTTACATTCTTATTTCTGATTTACTTGTGTGAAAAAACCAACATAATGAAGATTTTCCTTTTTTTCCGTTTTAAGCATCTTTTACAGCTCGGTCACCTATTAATTTAAATAATAAGTTGAGAAGTTCAGGGTGGACGAGATGCACACACTCCATTCTTAGATGGTAGTTCACACAATAGAATAACTATGCATCACATATTTCTTTAATGGCCAATACGTAGGTCTAAATGTGGTAAATGTTCTTGGATCATTAAGACAGAGACTCATAGCCGCTAATATGTGTATATATATATATATATATTTAAGCCACTACTCTATTAATGAACTGTTACCAGTTATCATGGGTGCTAAATTGCTCTGAACTTACCTTTTCAACAGAAATGACTACAATTAGTATTAACTGCATCCTAAAATGTGTAAGCCCACTTTGCTCTCTCCAACATGACATGGCACACTTCCATAGCTGATATCTTAAAGCTTTTAGGTCTATTAAAATGTTATTGACTCAAAATATTTTCCTATTATTTAATTAGAAGGCTTTATGTTTATGATGATTAATTTAACAAGAAAAAAGTATGGAAAAAATAACTTTTTTTTTTTTACCAGTAGTTATTTATTTCTTGCCTGTCTATATACATTTTCTCTACTGCCCAAATTTGTGATACATTCAGGGCACCAGCATTTTTGTATGGACTTCCCTTTCAAGAAAGCAGTTAGTGACCAAATATACATTTTGAACTAAGCACAAAATCTACAAAACCTCTTTGCAGGCATTTATAGTCTGCAGTATTTTTTAAGCTTCCAAGTCCCTTCGAGCACAGAATATGTTTGCGTATAAGGGTCATTGACAATACAGTGATAATCCCAAAACAGGGCGCACATTATTGCCACGTAATGTAGAGAAATATACTTTTGTGTTATTGCAGGTTCTGTGATTAGTTTTATTTGAAAAATAGGCTGATGTACACGGGAATTTGTGTTTTACAGTCAAGTAAATGATAAATTAAAAAATTGTAATAGTAGTCTTATATAGTCTACTGAACACAGTGGTAAAACCAGCCATCATACATACAGATGGCAGGTTTTTATACTTACATACATTCTACTGTAGGGAATAGATTGTTTTATAGAGAATTGATGACAATTTAATCTAAAGAGTTAATCGAATTCTGACAGTAGCAGTCCTTGAATGAATGTATTTATAGAATGAGTTGTCACACTGAGAACAGTGTAGTGGATCATGTCATTGTTTCACTTATGAGGGTGTGTTGTAAAGCAACCATTTCATAGATCTGAAGCTTTAAAATGTGGTTAATATTTTATTTCCACACCAAACTGAACCTCATAATTTCACTTTATATGTTTTCTTCAGTGTTATCCTAAAGAATTGCATTATGCAGTTTGTTTATGTTGGTGTTGATTAGTGAAGGGTGTTAAGCAGCTACAATTTTTACTCTTTCTCAGGGTTGACTTGGTTGTTGCAATAAATGTTTTTTAAGAATGAGTAATGCCACACATTTTAATATTTTTAGCTACAAGTCTACCTTTGTGTTAGTAGAAAATTTCCAATTTTTTTCACTGACTTGCCTTATTGAATTCAAAAGTATTCTAAGATCATCCATCATAAGTTTTATGCTTAAACTGCTGTAGCCTTGAACAATGATTCCCAACTCTATTTTCAAGGCACATTAGCAATAAAGTGACTACTTTTACTCCGAGTATGCAATTTCAGTCAAAATAACACCGAATTGCCACCTGTGTGTGTGCTTTGAGGACAGAGTTGGGAACCATTAAGAGAGTAATTCTTGAACTCTGGCCTGTATGTACTTATTATCTATTGGTTTCAGCAAACATTCCATTCTTTATATGTTCTGTACAGTAGTATTTACCCAGACTTGTTTAATGGGATCCCCTTAAATATATGACTTAAAACCAATGACCAGGTTTACGTTGATTTGGATATTATATCCTGGACCATAAGCGACAAGTATGGAAACTCCCTGCCAGACCTGCCCCTTTGGACAGTGCAAGAGGGGCACCCACCCAAGGCCCCACGCTTTCAGGGGTGAAGGTATAAGAAGGTGCAATGTATACTCCTGAAGAAGTGTTCATTGTATCAGGAGGTTGAATATATACTATTAATCTTTATATAGTTAACACTTCATGTTGGGGACAGGGGTGGGCCATACAGGAGGGAAATAAGAACGCTGGACTTAGGGGCCCCACAAATTCTAAGGGTATCCTTGACTCCTGCCATGTCAATGAGCCTCTATATTGCAATAAGTACACTACTTATGGCGATTGTTTAATATTTTCTGATAGGAGGAGCCAATCTGTTTTAGTACATCTAGGCTATAGTCTCTAGGGTTATATGGTTGCATTTTACAATTATATGGTTGATCATATTTAAATAAAAATTATTTTCCTGTGTTTTAGCATCTTTTTCATTAAAACAAAAATCTTCATTACATTTAGTTGATAAATCGTGCAATACTTTAAGACTAGAATAACTTTCCAGCCATATAAGTGTACTCCATGCAAGATTCAGAGAGGTATGTCATTTCCTATCTCCTGATATTAGACCAGAATGTTGCCAATATGGAGGACTGTAGTGAACATGACACACACCATATACTGCCCTTAAAAAACTGCAAACAGTAAATAAAGATTATATAAAAAATACAAGTAGCTGGATCAGTCTAGTTAGGTTTTGTTTTTCCATTAAAACTGTTATGATGCCTTCTTTGCTCTTTGTTTTAGAAATGTACATTTTCAATGGAAAATTCCAAATTGTATGAATATACATAGGGTATTCTTTTATGTATCACCAGGTTGTATTTATTTACATTTTTTTTTTTAACCAAAGAGCATGTTCATTATTAATTTTATCAACAAAGCTTCAGTCTATCAATGTTTTACAAAACAAAATGTTCAGTTACCATAGTATTCCGCAACAAAACTTGTTTTAGAAATATCCAAGTAATGTGCAATAAGATCTGAGACTGGTTTTTAGATATAATGTTACTACTTGGAAAATGTAATGTGATACAGTGAACAGCTTATTATTTATCACTGTAAAAGTATTAGCAACAAAAGTATTAGAACACTTGTAAATGTCCTATTACAATGGAATTAGATGAAACAGAATAAGCAAGATTTAAGTTAATCGTGTCTGTTTATTGCATCAAAATTATTTATTGCTGTATGGATCCTAAAGAGATGTTGGTTAGATACATTTGGATGTTTATCATTAAAAGCATACTACGTGAGTAATTAAGCATTGAGTTGTGAAAATCTATATGAAAAATGTTTTTAATTTAATTGTATTAGTAAAGTTTGCATTGGCTTTCAACCCATAGACATGGCCCATGTAAAGCCTTGTGAGTATGATTATCTCCTTTTCTTTAGCCTTCTAGACACAGGCACAAATGATCTCTTTCACTGATCAAGTAATTATTATGTAGTATATTGCATGGACACATTAAAGGCGCCACTGTAAGTAAATATTTTCTATGCCTGTTACTAACTAACTACCCCAAATACGCTTTTTATCAATAGCATTTCATTAACATATCTCTACCGTATATCAGAAATCTTGTCTGCAAATTAATATGTTTTCCAAACCACTCTCGTGGGTATCCTTTGCTCTGTACCAATCCGTTTGCAATACCTAGGTTTCAAAATGGCGCTTTAAACACAAAGTTATTGGTTTAAGTATTTTGAACATGCAGTGCTGAAAATAGTGGGCCAGGATAACGTGACAATCATCGGCGAATAAAAGATATAACTTTTAGAACGTTATGAAACTTCGTTTTGGAGAAAATATAGGTCAGTAGGTTTTAATTAATGTTTATTAACTTTAATATGTTAGTTTGTTTAGCTTAAAAATTATAACAGAAAGTAAACATTTAAGAATTCTCAAAAAGCTTTCTAGCCTTTCTCAGGCAGTAAAAACAATTTCAGGGTTAAATTACAGGGGGAAAAAGCAAATAAATTTTGAAGAACAATGCAACCAGTTGTATTTTTTTCTCTTCTCTGAATAATTAAAGGTTTTACGTAAAAACTGCTTTTGAGTTTAATGGCACTTTAATCAATGTGTTGTATTAAATAGGCTTTCATAACCTCCCCAGCTCTCTTATTCAAATGTGATATAGCAGCAGTTCTACATAAAGATGAGACCTGAGTAGCATTTCAAAGATGTTGTAACGCACATGGAGGGCTCATTTATCGAACGGAGCTTGAGGGCACAAACACCGCTGCTCTATAACCCTGTCCGCCTGCTCTGAGCAGGCGGACAGAGATCGCCGGAATTCAACCCCGATCGAGTACGACCCTGGTTGATTGACACCTCCCTGCTGGCGGCCCCGATTGGCGTTGAGTCTGCAGGGGGCGGCGGTTTGCACCAGCAGCTCTTGTTGAGCTGCTGGTGCAATGCTGAATACGGAGAGTATATTGCTCTCCACATCAGCGAGGTCTTGTGGCACCTGATCCGCACTGTCGGATCAAGTCCCGCAAGACCTTTGATAAATAGGCCCCAATTGTATGTAATTTCCAGATGCATTTATGCATTTGTGTCCATTGCTACAAGGATTTCCTGGTATTCCGGAGGCTGTACGTTTTTATATGGATCAGACTGTTCTCCGCTGTAAAAGCACAATGAGGCTAAAAGAGGCCTGTCTGCCTGATGAGCCTGTCACATCAAAACAAGCAAAATTTAAAAAATTACCAATGGCACACTGGTTGAAAAAACACTGCTCTATCTGAACATAGAAAGAAAAAAATTGGGTTCAGTGTCCCTTTAACTGGGATGGATGGGGCTCAAGACTAAGTGATCACCTTGCAAAGTAGATCAATGAAGACTTTGATCTAGACTAGGAGGAAGTCATTTTCATTCACCTTTAAAAATTGAGATTTCTTCCTCAATTTATATGCCAAGAGAATGAGGAGTGCAAAACTCATCCAGCTGGCCCATTAATTTTTAAAAGCTTTTTGACATTATTCTGGAAGCAAAATAAATTGCAAACAAAAGATAGAAAGATCAGTCTTCCTGAATACTTAGTAAATTTTAGAAAATACTTAGTTCTATGTATCTTCATGAAACCTATGAAGAAGAGCATCCCCAGTCATTCTGAGAGTTAAAGGGACAGTCTAATTTTTTATTGTTTAAAAATATATATAACGCCTTTACTACACATTTCCCCAGCTTTGCACCTAATCAACTTTGTTTCTCCAACATTGGTGTGTCCGGTCCACAGCGTCATCCAATACTTGTGGGATATTCTCCTCCCCACAGGAAAGGCAAGGAGAGCACACAGCAAGAGCTGTCCATATAGTCCCTCCCAGGCTCGCCCCCCCAAGTCATTCTCCTTGCCGCTCTGAACAAGTAGCATCTCCTGGGGGATGGTGAGGAGTTTGTGGTGTTTAGTTGTAGTTTTTTATTCTTCTATCAAGAGTTTGTTATTTTAAAATAGTGCTGGTATGTACTATTTACTCTAAACAGA
Organism: Bombina bombina; assembly: GCF_027579735.1. NCBI lineage: Eukaryota > Metazoa > Chordata > Amphibia > Anura > Bombinatoridae > Bombina > Bombina bombina. The sequence goes on from NC_069504.1 coordinate 408,467,888, forward strand.
AAGAGATGAAGAGTTCTGTTTAAAAGAGGTGTATGATTTTAGCAGCAGTAACTAAAAACCAATTGCTGTTCCCACACAGGACTGTTGAGATGAGAGAACTTCAGTTGGGGGGAACAGTTTGCAGACTTTTCTGCTCAAGGTATGACTAGCCATTTTTCTAACAAGACTGTGTAATGCTGGAAGGCTGTCATTTTTCCCTCATGGGGATCGGTAAGCCATTTTCTTAGTCAAAAATCAAACAGAATAAAGGGCTTATTATGGGGCTATAAACTGGTAGTGACACTTTTAGGGGCCTAAATCGATTGCTTTTATTTAAGTATTATATGCAGTTTGAAGTTGAATTTCACACTTTTATAACATTGGGGAACGTTTTTAGCACCAGGCACTTGTTAAGACACATTCCCAGTCAGGAAGGCTCTTCTCTGCAGTAGGCAGAGCCTCATTTTCCGCGCCAATTATTGCCGCAGTTACTTTTGAGTACAGTACATGCAGCTGCTATTGTGTGAGGTCTGGAATCCACTAAAAACGTTCCTAGAAGGCTTCATTTGGTATCTTATTACCCCCCTGGGATTGGTGAAGTCGCAGCAAAGGCTGTGGCTGGGACTGTAGGGGGTTTAAAATTGTAAACGGCTCGGTTTCAACAATTTTAACGGGTTAACAGCTTGAAATTGGGGTGCAATAACTTTGAATGTATTAAGACACTGTGGTGAAAATTGGTAAAGATTGGATAATTCCTTCATAGTTTTTCACATATTCAGTAATAAAGTGTGCCCTGTTTAACATTTAAAGAGACAGTAAACGGTTTTGTTTTAAAACGGTTTTTGTGCTTTATTAACCAGTTTAAGCTGTTTAACATGTCTGTACCTTCAGATAGATCATGTTCTGTATGTATGGTAGCCAATGTGGTTCCCCCCTTCAAATATGTGTGATAATTGTGCCATAGCGTCCAAAACAAAGTAAGGACAGTACTGTCACAAATTGTAAAGTTGCCCAGGATGATTCCTCAGATGAAGGAAATAGACATAGTTCTACATCATCTCCTTCTGTGTCTATACCAGTTATGCCCGCGCAGGCGACCCCTAGTACTTCTAGCGCGCCAATGCTTGTTACTATGCAGCGATTGACGCCCCGCCCCCCCCCCGCCCCAGTAATGGATAACTCCATAGCTAATATTTTAAACACTGTAGAGCAGGAGGGCGCTGATGATAATTTTTCTGTCATACCCTCACACCAATCTGAAGTGGCAGTGAGGGAGGGGTTTGTCAGATGGGGAAATTTCTGATAGGAAGAATTTCTCAGCAGGCAGAACCTGATGTTTGTGACAATTAAAATTTAAATTAGAGCATCTCTGCGCATTACTTAAGGAGGTGCCTATCTACTCTGGATGATTGTGACAATCTTGGTCATCCCAGAAAAATTGTGCAAGATGGACAAATTCCTAGAGGTCCCGGTGCACCCTGATGCCTTTCCGCTACCTAAGAGGGTGGCGGACATAGTGAATAAGGAGTGGGAGAAGCCAGGCATACCTTTTGTCCCTCCTACTATATTTAAGAAATTATTCCCCATGGTCGACCCCAGGAAGGACACATGGCAAAACAGTCCCTAAGGTCGAGGGGGGCAGTTTCTACCACTAGCCAAACGCACAACTATTCCCATTGAGGACAATTGTGCTTTCAAAGATCCTATGGATAAAAAATTGGAGGGTTTGCTTAAAAAAGATTTTTGTACAGCAAGGTTACCTCCTTCAACCAATTTCGTGCATTATTCCTGTCACTACAGCGGCGTGTTTCTGGTTCGAGGAACTGGAAAAGTCGCTCTGTAAGGAGACTCCATATGAGGAGGTCATGGACAGAATTCACGCACTTAAGTTAGCTAATTCCTTTATTTTAGATGCCGCTTTGCAGTTAGTGAGATTAGCGGCGAAAAATTCAGGGTTTGCAATTGTGGCGCGCAGAGCGCTCTGGCTAAAGTCTTGGTCGGCGGATGTATCTTCCCAAGACAAAATTGCTTAATATCCCTTTCAAAGGTAAGACCCTTTTTGGGGCAGAATTGAAAGAAATTATTTCAGACCATCACTGGGGGAAAGGGCCATGCCCTCCCACAAGATAGGCCTTTCAAGGCTAAGAATAAGTCCCAATTTTCGTTCCTTTCGCAATTTCAGGAACGGACTGTGTTCCAACTCTGCAGCCTTAGACAAGAGGGTAACGCTTCCCAGACTAAACCAGCTTGGAAACCTATGCAAGGCTGGAACAAGGGTAAACAGGCCCAAGAAGCCTGCTGCTGCTACCAAGACAGCATGAAGGGGTAGCCCCCGATCCGAGACTGGATCTAGTAGGGGGCAGACTCTCTCTCTCTTTGCTCAGGCTTTGAGCAAGAAGATGTTCAGGATCCCTGGGCACTAGAAATAGTCTCTCAGGGTTATCTTCTAGAATTCAAGGAACTACCCCAAGGGGAAGGTTCCACATGTCTCACTTATCTTCAGACCAAATAAAGAGACAGGCATTCTTACATTGTGTAGAAGACCTGTTAAAGATGGGAGTGATACACCCAGTTCCAACTGTGGAACAAGGTCGGGGGTTTTTACTCAAATCTGTTTGTAGTTCCCAAAAAAGAGGGAACTTTCAGACCAATTCTGGATTTCAAAATTCTAAACAAATTTCTCAGAGTTCCATCGTTCAAAATGGAAACCCATTCAACAATTTTACCTACAATCCAGGAGGGTCAATTTATGACCTACCGTGGATTTAAAGGATGCGTATCTACATATTCCCTATCCACAAAGATCAATCCAAGGATTTTCACAAAGGTGCTAGGGTCCCTTCTAGCGGTTTCTAAGACCAAGGGGTATTGCAGTGGCACCTTATCTGGACGACATTCTAATCCAAACCGTTCGTCTCTTACCAAGCAAAGGCTCATACAGACATTGTTCTAGCCTTTCTCAGATCTCACGGGTGGAAGGTGAACGTAGAAAAGAGTTCCCTGTCTCCGTCGACCAGAGTTCCCTTCTTGGGAACGATAATAGATTCTTTAAAAATGAAGATCTTCCTGACAAAAGTCAGAAAGTCAAAGCTTCTAAACGCTTGTCAAGTCTTCACTCTATTCTGCAGCCTTCCATAGCTCAGTGCATGGAAGTAGTAGGGTTGATCGGTTGCAGCAATGGACATAGTTCCTTTTGCTCGAATTCATCTAAGACCCATTACAGCTGTGCATGCTCAAGCAGTGGAATGGGGACTATACAGACTTGTCTCAAGATTCAAGTAGACCAGATGACCCAGAGACTCACTCCGTTGGTGGTTGTCACAGGATCCACCTGTCTCAGGGACTGAGTTTCCGCAGATCAGAGTGGGTCATTGTCACGGACCGACGCCAGTCTATTAGGCTGGGGCGCGGTCTGGGATTCCCCTGAAAGGCTCAGGGTCTATGGTCTCGAGGAAGAGTCTCTTCTCGCCGATAAACTTCCTGGAACTGAGAGCGATATTCAATGCTCTCGGGCTTGGCCTCAACTAGCGAAGGCCGGATTCATAAGATTCCAGTCAGACACATGACGATGTACATCAACCATCAGGGAGGAACAAAGAGTTCCTTGGCGATGAGAGAGGTATCAAGATCATCAAATGGGCGGAGGATCACTCCTGCCATCTATCTGCAATTCACATCCCAGGAGTAGACAACTGGGAGGCGGATTATCTGAGTCGTCAGACTTTCCATCCGGGGGAGTGGGAAACTCCACCCGGAGGTTTTTTGCCCAGTTGACTCAATTATGGGGCATTCCAGACATGGATCTGATGGCGTCTCGTCAGAACCTTCAAGGTTCCCTTGCTACGGGTCCAGATCCAGGGATCCCCAAGGACGACTCTAGTGGATGCATTAGTGACGCCTTGGTCGTTCAACCTAGCTTATGCGTTTTCACGTTCCCTCCTACTTCCCAGGCTTGTAGCCAGGATCAAACAGGAGAAGGCCTCGGTGATTCTGATAGCTCCTGCGTGGCCCACGCAGGACTTGGTATTCAGACCTGGTGAATATGTCATCGGCTCCTCCAGGGAAGCTACCTTTGAGACAGGATCTTCTAGTACAAGTCTATTCGAACATCCAAATCTAGTTTCTCTCCAGCCTGACTGCTTGGAAATTGAACGCTTGATTTTATCCAGCGAGGGTTTTCAGATTCAGTGATAGATACTCTGGTCCAAGCCACAGAAAACCTGTGACTAGAAGGATTTACCATAAAATATGGAAAAGATATATCTGTTGGTGTGAATCCAAGGGATTCTCATGATTTAAAATTCCCGGGATCCTCTCCTTTCTCCAAGAAGGTTTGGATAAGGGATTGTCAGCGAGTTCTCTAAAGGGACAGATTTCTGCTTTATCTGTCTTGTTACACAAACGACTGGCAGCTGTGCCAGATGTGCAAGCTTTTGTACAGGCTTTGGTTAGAATCAAGCCTGTTTACAGACCTTTGACTCCTCCCTGGAGTCTAAATTTAGTTTTTTCAGTTCTTCAAGGGATTCCATTTGAATCCTTACATTCCATAGATATCAAGTTACTATCTTGGAAAGTTCTGTTTTTGGTAGCTATTTCTTCTGCTAGAAGAGTTTATGAATTATCTGCTTTGCAGTGTGATCCACCCTATCTGGTGTTCCATTCAGATAAGGTTGTTTTGCGCTTACCAAGCCTGGTTTTCTTCCAAAAGTTGTTCTCCAACAAGAATATTAACAGGAAATAGTTGTCCCTTCTTTGTGTCCGAACCCAGTTTCAAAGAAGGAACGTTTTTTTTACACAATTTAGATGTAGTCCGTGCATTAAAGTTCTATTTAAAAGTAACAAAGGATTTCAGACAAACTTCTTCTTGGTTTGTCGTTTATTCTGGTAAGAGGAGAGGACAAAAAGCTACTGCTACCTCTTCTTTCTTTCTGGCTGAAAAAGCATTATCCGATTGGCTTATGAGACTGCCGAACGGCAGCCTCCTGAACGAATCACAGCTCACTCTACTAGGGCTGTGGCTTCCACATGGGCCTTCAAGAACGAGGCTTCTGGTGATCAGATATGTAAGGCAGCGACTTGGTCGTCTCTGCACACTTTTGCCAAATTCTACAAATTTGATACTCTTGCTTCTTCGGAGGCTCTTTTTGGGAGAAAGCTTTTGCAAGCCGTGGTGCCTTCTGTTTAGGTAACCTGATTTGCTCCCTCCCTTCATCCGTGTCCTAAAGCTTTGGTATTGGTTCCCACAAGTAATGGATGACGCCGTGGACCGGACACACCAATGTTGGAGAAAACAGAATTTATGCTTACCTTATAAATTATTTTCTCCAAGGTTGTGTCCGGTCCACGGCCCGCCCTGGTTTTTTAATCAGGTTTGAAAAATTTCTTTCTCACTACACTACAGTCACCACGGCACCCTATAGTTTCTCCTTTTTTCTCCTAACCGTCGGTCGAATGACTGGGGGGGCGGAGCCTGGGAGGGACTATATGGACAGCTCTTGCTGTGTGCTCTCCTTGCCTTTCCCTGTGGGGGAGGAGAATATCCCACAAGTAATGGATGACGCCGTGGACCGGACACACCGTTGGAGAAAGTAATTTATCAGGTAAGCATAAATTCTGTTTTTAATAATAATCTTTATAACCTTTAAACATCTAAATTTCTGCCTGTTTATAAGCCCCTCCAGGCAGCCTTTAAGGGCATTTTTTAGGGCTTTTCACAAGACATTGCTCATTTGTGTGCGCCATATAGATAACATTGTGCTTACTTCTGTGGAGTTATGAGTCAGCACTGATTGGCTAAAATGCATGTAGTACTGTTCCTTTGAGACAGAATAAAGGAAGAATCATTTTGAAATGAAAGGGGCATGAAATCCAACATTTTTCATTTGTGATTCAGCTAAGTTTGTTTAAATAAAATGTTTTACTTATTCCAGATTTTCAACATATTCCAGATTTTTTGTATATATTTTTTTAATAAATATACTTAAAGGGACAGTAAAATCAAGATTAAACTGTAATGATTCAGACAGAGCATGCTATTTTAAACAACTTTCAAATTTACTTATCTAATTTGCTTTATTCTCTTGATATCCTTTAGCCAAAAGGGTACCTAGGTAGGCTCAGGAGCAGCAATGCACTACTGAGATCTAGCAGCTGATTGGTAGCTACACATATATATTCCTTGTGCCATTGGCTCACCAGATTGGTTTAGCTTGCTTCAGTAGTGCATTGCTTCTTCAACAAAAATACCAAGAGAAAAAGCAAATTTGATATTAGAAGTAAATTGAAAAGTTGTTTAAAATTGTATGTTCTATCTAAATCATGAAATAAAAGAAATTGGGTTTCATGTCCCTTTAAGGATCCCCCATTCCTCATAAACACCAACAATGTATATGATTTCTAAATTCCTTACATGCACAGCCCAAAAAATGAAGATGTCAAAGCCTTAAAGAGAAAATTATATCTAGGTTCAAATTAGAGTTTTTAACTCGTCAGCTTTTTATCAGTTTTAATTTGAGCAATAAATGTTATATTTCATTAAAGGGACACAGAACCCAAATTTTTTTATCTCATGATTCAGATAGAGCATGCAATTTTAAGCAACTTTCTAGTTTACTCCTATTATCACATTTTCTTCATACTTTTAGTATCTTTATTTGAAAAGCAAGAATGTAAGTTTAGATGCCGGCCCATTGTTGGTGAACAACCTAGGTTGTTCTTGATGATTGGTGGATAAATTTACCCACCAATAAACAAGTGCTGTCCAGGGTCCGAACCGAAAAATAGCTTAGATGACTTCTTTTTCAAATAAAGATAGCAAGAGAACGAAGAAAAAATTGATAATAGGATAATTTGGGTTCAGTGTCCCTTTTTAGCATTTGTTATGATCTTCTCCAAAAAAAATTAAAATGTGAGTTATATATCTGTATCCATTCACGATCTGAACTGATTAGTATATTTTTATTATTAGATACAGAGCATCTATTCTCCCCAAATTCATACACATAAATTATTATATTTTTCGGTAAAAGTGAATGATTTTGAGGTCATGCCATCTATTAAGTATTATGTCAACAAGGAGCTTTAATTCTGTTCGCCCATTTGATGTACCCTGAAGTTTTTCCAAGTTTGCTTAATACATTCTGAAACCTGTATAATGGAAGTTGCTTGGACTATACCAGTTTGTACAGTAATATTACTATCACTACTCTTCTATTGGAAGGAACATTTTACGTCTGATATCTGTCAAAAAAAGGGGAGCACCCCTATAGGCTTATTAACTTCACCATTTAAAAAAAAAAATCTGAGGGTTCTTTATTTATCTTTAAAATAATTTTATTGTTATAATGTGAATAAACTAGCCTTTCATACGGCTAGATTACGAGTTGTGCGTTAGGCTGAAAAAGCAGCCCCCTATACTAAATGTATTAACCCCTAAACCTAAGTCTAACCCTAACACCCCCTAACTTAAATATAATTACAATAAATTTAAATAAAAATTAATATTATTACCTAAATAATTTCTATTTAAAACTAAATACTTACCTGTAAACCCTAAGCTAGCTACAATATAACTAATAGTTTACAGGCAAGTTTGTATTTATTTTAACTAGGTAGAATAGTTATTAAATAGTTATTAACTATTTTATAACTACCTAGCTAAAATAAATACAAAAGTACCTGTAAAATAAAGCCTAACCTAAGTTACAATAACACATAACCTTACACTATTATTAAATAAATTAACTAAATTAAAAACAATTGAATAAATTAAATTAAATTAGCTAAAGTACAAGAAAAACTAACACTAAATTACAGAAAATAATAAACAAATTACAAGATATTTAAACTAATTACACCTACTCTAATAGCCCTATCAAAATAAAAATAAAAAAGCCTAGCCTAAACTAAACTATCAATAGCCCTTAAAATGGCCTTTTGCGGGGCATTGACCCAAAGAAATCAGCTCTTTTACCTGTAAAAAAAATACAAACAACCCCCCAACAGTAAAACCCACCAACCACACAACCAACCGCCCAAATAAAATACTATCTAAAAAATCCTAAGCTCCCCATTGCCCTGAAAAGGGCATTTGGATGGGAATTGCCCTTAAAAGGGCAGTTAGCTCTTTTGCGGCCCAAACCCTAATCTAAAAAATAAAACCCACCCAATACACCCTTAAAAAAACTAACACTAACCCCCTGAAGATCGACTTACTGTTCTGAAGACCGGACATCCATCCTCAAGGAAGCGGCAGAAGTCTTTATCCAACCAGGCCGAAGTCCTCAACGAAGCCGGGAGAAGTCTTCATCCAAGCCGGGTGAAGTGGTCCTCCAGACGGGCAGAAGTATTCATCCAGACGGCATCTTCTATCTTTATCCCACGCAGAGCGGCTCCATCTTCAAGACATCCGACACGGAGCATCCTCTTCATCCGGAGTCTTCTTACTAAATGAAGGTTCCTTTAAGTTACGTCATCCAAGATGGCGTCCCTAAGATTCTGATTGACTGATATAATTCTATCAGCCAATCGGAATTAAGGTAGAAAAAATCCTATTGGCTGATGCAATCAGCCAATAGGATTGAAGTTCAATCCTATTGGCTGATCCAATCAGCCAATAGGATTGAGCTTGCATTCTATTGGCTGTTCTAATCAGCCAATAATGTTTGTGATGCAGGAGTGCGGCGGTTTAGAAGTTAATATGTTTATTATAGTGTCAGCAACGTTGGGGGCAGCAGATAAGGGGTTAATAAGTGTAGGTAGGTTGCAGCGACATTGGGGGCGACAGATTAGGGGTTAATAAATATAATGTAGGTGTCGGCAATGTTGCGGGCAGCAGATTAGGGGTTAATACATATAATGTAGGTGGCGGCGGTGTCCGGAGTGGCAGATTAGGGGTTAATAAGTTTAATGTAGGTGTCGGCTAAATCAGAGGCGGCAGATTAGGGGTTAATAAGTGTAAGATTAGGGGTGTTTAGACTCTGGGGGTTCATGTTAGGGTGTTAGGTGTAAACATTACTTTAGTTTCCCCATAAGAATCAATGGGGCTGCGTTACTGAGTTTTACGCTGCTTTTTTGCAGGTGTTAGACTTTTTCTCAGCCAGCTCTCCCCGTTGATTCCTATGGGGAAATTGTGCAAGAGCACATACGACCAGCTCAGCGCTGAGCTGACTTAAGCAGCGCTGGTATTGGAGTGCGGAAAGGAGCACATTTTTGCTCTACGCTCACTTCTTGTCTTTTAGTGCCGGGTTTATAAAAACCTGTAATACAAGCGCTGCAGGTAAGTCAGCGGTGAGAGAAAACTGCTTGTTAGCACCGCATAGCCTCTAATGCAAAACTCATAATCTAGCCGATAATTATTTATAGACATGAAAGCATTTTTACTCATGTCTTTACGGCAGCATGGATATCTTCAAAATACTCAATATGGAGAAAAGAGAAAGCCCCAAACTATGTTTACTTATTTATTTTTTTAGTTTTATAAAACATTTCCAGGATATATTAAGTCAATCACATATTGTTGCATTCCATGTAATACCAACGCTTCAGACTTTTTTTGTTTTTGTGGCTGCTTAGAGTATTTGCCATTGATTTACACACACACACACCTATTAAACTTTGTCAACAAAAATAGTTTACTACTTGCCCACTAGATGGCGATATGTAGGAATGTATCAGCATAAAATATTTGAGGCAAGTGCAACTTTATTTTCATTCCTACACCTGTCTTTCCTTCATCCGTATTTTATGATTTGTGACTTTACATCATATGCTTTTCACTTAATGCATTTATTTTTTAAATAATTACCTCAGTGACAGGTTCCATTGGTACAAAGTGTCACTGTGAAAGTTGCCCAATGAAGTGCCATAGTGGAATGTTACAGATATATTGTGCCTTAATAAAATGTGCCTAGCATTATGGCTTTACTGATATAATATATGTTTGTACTGTACCATATCTAACATAAAAGGACTTTAAATATTTTTTTTCAAATAGTTATTACAGTAAAGTTTAAAAAAATATATACATATGTGAACAAAACAAAAATGCCTGATGAAGTGCCATAGTGGAATGTTACAGATAAAATATGCCTGGTAATGTGGCCATGCTGATGTTTTTGTGCACAAAGCATACACCAATAAGATACATGACCATATCTAAACAAATACATTTTTTAAAAAAGGACTTTAAATATTTTTTGCCATTACAGTAAACTATAAAGAAATAAAGTTATTACAGTAAACTATAAAGAAATGTACATATGCAGACAAAAAAATCATTGGTAATGTTTGCTTACAGTCATTTGGCAGCAGAATTGATCTTTAAAGTGGTGTAACTGATTAAAACTATACACAGTTATGTCCATAAAGGGAGGATTCCCCCCTACTATTGTGCAGAGGAGGATGCAAGATACTGGTGTATTTATATTGACTTCTTTATCTCAGTATTCTTTGTTGAAAAACATACCTTGGTAGGTTAATTAGCATACTAGGAGCTAGCTGGTGCACATATGCATCTACATGTGCATTTTGTTGTTGTCTCGCCAGCTAGTTGGCAGTAGGGCATTTCTGCACTGAAGCTGACTTTAACTATTTGATTAACCCCATTTTGCATAGAGTTAATCATATAGTAATATGCAAGCAATAGAACAATAATAAACACATAGTTGTGTGAAAATAATGGAGCTGGTGATTGGTGTCACATATGCATCTTGTCATTGCCTCACCAGATGTGTTCAGCTAGTTCCCAGTAGTTCATAGCTGCTCTGGAGCTGATTTTACATATGTGATTAACCCTTTGTGGGATTAAACACATAGTTATATGCAATCAATTGAGTAATAACATGCTTTAATACATTAGAATATTTATTTGAGCAATTGTATCTACTTTTAAAGATAAAATGATGCATGTGTGATGTTACTGAGCTTGTGAGATAGAGTGGAAAGTATTGACACCAATAAACCTTCTGTTACCCTTTTATTATCCTACCTAAATATCTGTTGAAGCCCCAATGCTATGTTTATGCATGTTCATCTGTGTCTATTAAATTATTCTTTATAAAAAGGCCATGTATTTGCATTATGGTGGCGCATTTTCACTTACCATCGCACTATAGAGATGTAAACCTGTAAGTCACCTCAGCCTTTACAGTAATAAACCCTCACAATAAAAACAATCTCTGTTGATCATTTTCCATAACCCTTGTCTGACAATAGATTCTCTAAAGTGGAATGAATCCCTTGAAATTAAATCAAATTAAATTAAAAGCTTTATGGAACTTTACCTGCTAAGGGCACAATTTTGAAAAAACATTTGTTTAAATGAGTAAATCAGTGAACCTTATGATTTATACAGCTAAAAAACATTGTCCCCGTCTCATCCTTTTTGTGTTTTCATACGGCTAGATTTAGAGTTTTGTCGGTAACGACCCGCGTAGCTAACGCTGGCTTTTTTCTGGCCGCACCTTTAAAATAACTCTGGTATTGAGAGTCCACAGAATGGCTACGTTAGGCTCCAAAAAAGGAGCGTAGAGCATATTTAACGCAACTGCAACTCTCGATACCAGAGTTGCTTACGGACGCGGCCAGCCTCAAAAACGTGCTCGTGCACGATTCCCCCATAGGAAACAATTGGGCTGTTTGAGCTGAAAAAAAACCTAACACCTGCAAAAAAGCCGCGTTCAGCTCCTAACGCAGCCCCATTGTTTGCTATGGGGAAATACTTCCTACGTCTGCACCTAACACTCTAACATGTACCCCGAGTCTAAACACCCCTAACCTTACACTTATTAACCCCTAATCTGCTGCCCCCGCTATCGCTGACCCCTGCATATTATTTTTAACCCCTAATCTGCCGCTCCGTAAACCGCCCGCTACTTACATTATCCCTATGTACCCATAATCTGCTGCCCTAACATCGCCGACCCCTATATTATATTTATTAACCCCTAATCTGCCGCCCCCCAACGTCGCCTCCACCTAACTACACTTATTAACCCCTAATCTACCGACCGGACCTGAGCGCTACTATAATAAATGTATATAATAAATTAACCCCTAATCCGCCTCACTAACCCTATAATAAATAGTATTAACCCCTAATCTGCCCTCCCTAACATCGCCGACACCTAACTTCAAACATTAACCCCTAATCTGCCGACTGGAGCTCACCGCTATTCTAATAAATGTATTAACCCCTAAAGCTAAGTCTAACCCTAACACTAACACCCCCCTAAGTTAAATATAATTTAAATCTAACTAAATTAATTAACTCTTATTAACCCCTTAATGACCGGACCATTTTTCAATTTTCTTACCCTTAATGACAATGGCTATTTTTACATTTCTGCAGTGTTTGTGTTTAGCTGTAATTTTCCTCTTACTCATTTACTGTACCCATACATATTATATACCGTTTTTCTCGCCATTAAATGGACTTTCTAAGGATACCATTATTTTCATCATATCTTATAATTTCCTATAAAAAAAAATATAAAATATGAGGAAAAAATTGAAAAAAACACACTTTTTCTAACTTTGACCCCCAAAATCTGTTACACATCTACAATCACCAAAAAACACCTATGCTAAATAGTTTCTAAATTTTGTCCTGAGTTTAGAAATACCCAATGTTTACATGTTCTTTACTTTTTTTGCAAGTTATAGGGCCATAAATACAAGTAGCACTTTGCTATTTCCAAACAACTTTTTTTTCAAAATTAGCGCTAGTTACATTGGAACCCTGATATCTGTCAGGAATACCTGAATATCCCTTGACATGTATATATTTTTTTTTAGAAGACAACCCAAAGTATTGATCTAGGCCCATTTTGGTATATTTCATGCCACCATTTCACCGCCAAATGTCATCCAATAAAAAAAAAGTTCACTTTTTCACAAATTTTGTCACAAACTTTAGGTTTCCCACTGAAATTATTTACAAACAGCTTCTGCAATTAAGGCACAAATGGTTGTAAATGCTTCTTTGGGATCCCCTTTGTTCAGAAATAGCAGACTTATATGGCTTTGTGGTTGCTTTTTGGTAAGTAGAAGGCCGCTAAATGCTGCTGCGCACCACACGTAAATTATGCCCAGCAGTTAAGGGGTTAAATTAGGTAGCTTGTAGGGAGCTTGCAGGGTTAATTTTAGCTTTAGGGTAGAGATCAGCCTCCCACCTGACACATCCCACCCCCTGATCCCTCCCAAACAGTTCTCTTCCCTCCCCCACCCCACAATTGTCCCCGCCATCTTAAGTACTGGCAGAAAGTCTGCCAGTACTAAATAAAAGGAGTTTTTATTTTTTTTTATTAAAAAAAATAAAAAGTTTTAGCTGTGATGGACTCCTGCCTTAGCCCCAACCTCCATGATCCCCCCCCCCAGCAATCTAACCCTCTCCCCTACCTAATTGCCGCCATCTTGGGTACTGGCAGCTGTCTGCCAGTACCCAATTTGCCCCCCAAAAAAGTGTTTTTAATTATTTTTTATTACTAATTTATTTTTTTCTGTAGTGTAGCAGCCCCCCACAATACCCCAACCCCCTCCCCCTCCCAGATCCTCATATATATATATTTCCCCCCCTCTTCCCACTCATTGGTGTCAGTGTGGGTAGGTGATCGCGGGCGTCCGCGCGCGCACGCGCATGCGCGCCCCCGCACGCTCCCGGCACCCGGCGTGCACATTGCACTAACAGGAGCCGGATGCCGGGTAGCGATGGGCCGCCCACCCGCCTCCCAGTTGCGCTCCCACCCACCAACGAACCGGCCGCATCGCTACCGGTGCAGAGAGGGCCACAGAGTGGCTCTCTCTGCATCGGATGCTTTCTAAGGGTATTGCAGGATGCCTCAATATCGAGGCATCACTGCAATACCCTGAGAGCTGCTGGAAGCGATTGCGATCGCTTCCAGCACTCTCTTAGACAAGTGACGTACCAGGTACGTCCATTGTCACTAACTGCAAGTTTTTGCAGGACGTACCTGGTACGTCACTTGTCATTAAGGGGTTAAATAAATTATTCCTATTTAAAGCTAAATACTTACCTGTAAAATAAATCCTAATATAGCTACAATATAAATTATAATTATATTATAGCTATTTTAGGATTTATATTTATTTTACAGGTAACTTTGTATTTATTTTAACCAGGTACAATAGCTATTAAATAGTTAAGAACTATTTAATAGCTAAAATAGTTAAAATAATTACAAAATTACCTGTAAAATAAATCCTAACCTAAGTTACAATTAAACCTAACACTACACTATCAATAAATTAATTAAATAAAATACCTACAATTACCTACAATTAAACCTAACACTACACTATCAATACATTAATTAAATACAATATCTACAAATAAATACAATGAAATAAACTAACTAAAGTACAAAAAATAAAAAAGAACTAAGTTACAAAAAATAAAAAAATATTTACAAACATCAGAAATATATTACAACAATTTTAAACTAATTACACCTACTCTAAGCCCCCTAATAAAATAACAAAGACCCCCAAAATAAAAAAAATGCCCTACCCTATTCTAAATTACTAAAGTTCAAAGCTCTTTTACCTTACCAGCCCTGAACAGGGCCCTTTGCGGGGCATGCCCCAAGAAATTCAGCTCTTTTGCCTGTAAAAAATCCACATACAATACCCCCCCCAACATTACAACCCACCACCCACATACCCCTAATCTAACCCAAATCCCCCTTAAATAAACCTAACACTAAGCCCCTGAAGATCTTCCTACCTTGTCTTCACCATACCAGGTTCACCGATCGATCCAGAAGAGCTCCTCCGATGTCCTGATCCAAGCCCAAGCAGGGGGCTGAAGAGGTCCATGATCCGGCTGAAGTCATCATCCAAGCGGGAGCTGAAGAGGTCCATGATCCGGCTGAAGTCTTCTATCAACGGCATCTTCAATCTTCTTTCTTCCGGATCCATCTTGAAGACCTCCGACGCGGAACATCCTGCTGGCCCGACGGATTACCGACGAATGAAGGCTCCTTTAAGGGACGTCATCCAAGATGGCGTCCCTCGAATTCCGATTGGCTGATAGGATTCTATCAGCCAATCGGAATTAAGGTAGGAAAATTCTGATTGGCTGATGGAATCAGCCAATCAGAATCAAGTTCAATCCGATTGGCTGATCGGATCGGCCAATCGGATTGAACTTGATTCTGATTGGCTGATTCCATCAGCCAATCAGAATTTTCCTACCTTAATTCCGATTGGCTGATAGAATGCTATCAGCCAATCGGAATTCGAGGGACGCCATCTTGGATGATGTCCCTTAAAGGAGCCTTCATTCGTCGGTAGTCCGTCGGGCCAGCAGGATGTTCCGCGTCGGAGGTCTTCAAGATGGATCCGGAAGAAAGAAGAATGAAGATGCCGTTGATAGAAGACTTCAGCCGGATCATGGACCTCTTAAGCTCCCGCTTGGATGATGACTTTAGCCGGATCATGGATCTCTTCAGCCCCCTGTTTGGGCTTGGATCAGGACATCGGAGGAGCTCTTCTGGATCGATCGGTGAACCTGGTATGGTGAAGACAAGGTAGGAAGATCTTCAGGGGCTTAGTGTTAGGTTTATTTAAGGGGGGTTTGGGTTAGATTAGGGGTATGTGGGTGGTGGGTTCTAATGTTGGGGGGGGTATTGTATGTGGGTTTTTTACAGGCAAAAGAGCTTAATTTCTTGGGGCATGCCCCGCAAAGGGCCCTTTTCAGGGCTGGTAAGGTAAAAGAGCTTTGAACTTTAGTAATTTAGAATAGGGTAGGGCATTTTTTTATTTTGGGGGTCTTTGTTATTTTATTAGGGGGCTTAGAGTAGGTGTAATTAGTTTAAAATTGTTGTAATATTTTTCTGATGTTTGTAAATATTTTTTTATTTTTTGTAACTTAGTTCTTTTTTATTTTTTGTACTTTAATTAGTTTATTTCATTGTATTTATTTGTAGATATTGTATTTAATTAATGTATTGATAGTGTAGTGTTAGGTTTAATTGTAGGTAATTGTAGGTATTTTATTTAATTAATTTATTGATAGTGTAGTGTTAGGTTTAATTGTAACTTAGGTTAGGATTTATTTTACAGGTAATTTTGTAATTATTTTAACTATTTTAGCTATTAAATAGTTCTTAACTATTTAATAGCTATTGTACCTGGTTAAAATAAATACAAAGTTACCTGTAAAATAAATATAAATCCTAAAATAGCTATAATATAATTATAATTTATATTGTAGCTATATTAGGATTTATTTTACAGGTAAGTATTTAGCTTTAAATAGGAATAATTTATTTAATAAGAGTTAATTAATTTAGTTAGATTTAAATTATATTTAATTTAGGGGGGTGTTAGTGTTAGGGTTAGACTTAGCTTTAGGGGTTAATACATTTATTAGAATAGCGGTGAGCTCCAGTCGGCAGATTAGGGGTTAATGTTTGAAGTTAGGTGTCGGCGATGTTAGGGAGGGCAGATTAGGGGTTAATACTATTTATTATAGGGTTAGTGAGGCGGATTAGTTGTTAATAACTTTATTATAGTAGCGGTGCGGTCCGCTCGGCAGATTAGGGGTTAATAAGTGTAGGCAGGTGGAGGGGACGTTGAGGGGGGCAGATTATGGGTTAATAAATATAATATAGGGGTCGGCGGTGTTAGGGGCAGCAGATTAGGGGTACATAGCTATAATGTAGGTGGCGGCGGCATGCGGACGGCAGATTAGGGGTTAATTATTGTAGGTAGCTGGCGGCGAGGTTGTGGGGGGGCAGGTTAGGGGTTAATAAATATAATATAGGGGTCGGCGGTGTTAGGGGCAGCAGATTAGGGGTACATAAGTATAACGTAGGTGGCGGTCGGCAGATTAGGGGTTAAAAAAATTAATCGAGTGGCGGCGATGTGGGGGGACCTCGGGTTAGGGGTACATAGGTAGTTTATGGGTGTTAGTGTACTTTAGAGCACAGTAGTTAAGAGCTTTATGAACCGGCGTTAGCCCAGAAAGCTCTTAACTACTGACTTTTTACTGCGGCTGGAGTTTTGTCGTTAGATTTCTAACGCTCACTTCAGCCACGACTCTAAATACCGGAGTTAGAAAGATACCATTGAAAAGATAGGATACGCAAATGACGTAAGGGGATCTGCGGTATGGAAAAGTTGCGGCTGAAAAGTGAGCGTTAGACCCTTTTTTTACTGACTCCAAATACCGGCGGTAGCCTAAAACCAGCGTTAGGAGCCTCTAACGCTGGTTTTCACGGCTACCGCCAAACTCCAAATCTAGGCCTTAGTCAGTAATTAACGTATTGTCTGAATGTTATGTCTGAGCTACCTTGTCTCTTTACTCACCCTTTTACCATCAATTGCTACTAACCATGAAATTCTCTAAATTTCCTTAAGAGGTATTTCAACCTAAATATGGGCTTAAAAACCATAAAACATAGTGCATGTGTAAGTGATAAAGTGGTTGATCTATAGTCAGGCAAGGTGGTCTTTATTTTTCCTACAGTTCCGTTTTTAATCACATAAAAATGTAGGTAGAAAAAAAAGCAAACATTGTGTGTTATTCTGCAGACCAGACAATACCAGATAATGTTTACATGATATAACCAATGCACTTGTAGAGTCTGCACCTTTTTCATCTCCTCATCATTTTGTTGTTGTTATTTTTCCTCCATGGAAATAGATTTTGGATTTATTGGTCACTCTAATTGTTTAGTTATTGGTCTTATATCAGGAAGAATATTTTATTGCAGTCTAAAATAACTATTGCCAGACTAACCTCTGCCCATTATCAATAAGTTATTTTTTTTTTCTATTGTAAAATAAGTCTTGCACCAGATTGAACAGGGACATATCTTGGATGGATGTTGCTAATGTCATAAACAATACAGCTTTTCTGTTATGTATAGAATTTCTGATTAGTTCTCATAGACAACAGCTCTAGCCCATTCTGGATGGCACTAACTAACTTCATTATACATAAGGAAGGCTAAGTTATTTAGGAGGCTGATGAGTTGTTTCATTCCATCTGATTCCTGTTTCAGACCCTTTTCTTTGCTTTTTTTGCAGTGAACTATCTTCTATGAGACCAGTTATGATATTGATTACTTTTCAGGATTTTTCCATTGTGCCCACAACCAATGAATTCACTATTGCTGACTGACTTGTTCATTCAACAGCAACATCAATTTATTTTTTAAGGAGTGGAGCAAAATATTATTTAATATATCTAACTTCTCATTTAGCATATTTAGGGGTTGATTATGAGTGGAGCACAAATTGGCGCTCCTTCTTGAGTGTAAACATCACTAGACGAAAGTTTTTTACACGCGTCAGGTTGTACTTATATTATGAGTTGTAAAATACATATACATATAGGAATAAATATATAGATATAGCTATATATATAGTATATATAAATATGTATTTAACAATAAAATGGACTTTATCCTGTAAGTGAAGAACAGTGGAATTTTAAATATGTACAGTAAATATACAGTAAAGTAGAGAAATATTTAAATATATAGGTACACATATATAATACACACACACACACATATATATATATATATATATATATATATATATATATATATATATATATATATATATATATATATATATATATATATATATATAAATACAGGACAAGCGCACTCCAAGGGACTTATCAAAAATCACTTTAATCAGTGTTAACGTTTTCGGACGTAATATAGTCCGTCTTCAGACAAAGACTTTTTTGTCTGAAGACAGACTATATTACGTCCGAAAATGTTAACACTGATTAAAGTGATTTTTGATAAGTCCCTTGGAGTGCGCTTGTCCTGTATTTCTATCTATTTTGTTTGCTGCACCCAGGGCATAAGGACTTTGGTCATTGGGAGTGCAATTTCCTGCTTGTCTATATATATATATATATATATATATATACACACACATACATACACATATTTTCTAACACCTGAGACCTCATATCTTTGAGCATTTATAACTTTTAAAAAAATATTTTTTTTATCAGATATTGTTATCATAAGTGTAACTGTACTTTTAAATGTATTTTTAGATGGGTTTTGTACAACTTTTTTGCCTTGTGTAAAAGTTAACCAGAGCTCTGAAGTTGTTTTAACCTGGTGCAAGTTAAATTCAATTGCGCTCAAGTGAATGCACTTTCAGCTCATAATAAATTGTGCGCTATATCCGACGCAAGCAAAAAGCTGAAAAATACCCCTTATCGCTCGTGCACAAGTTAGCGCACCACTCTTTATCTCGCCCTTAATTTGTTTTTTTTTATATGTAGTTGAGATAAGTTCCTGCTGCTGTGATAGCTGCTGCGAGATGCAGATTTATAAATTACGCAGTTTGTATTTTGGCGTTTTTATCGTGATAACTAGAACTGGAAAATAAATTGTGTTTCCTTGCAGATAGTGTTGTTGCAACTAGAATAAAATTAAAGATGATTATTTTGGGGCACTATTAAAGTTTGTCAAGCATCATCTAATTTTTCAGGAAATTCCTTAAACTGGCATTCCAAAAAAACAAGTATTTTCCACTGAAAACAATAGGGAAAACAATTTATTCACAAAGAACTTCAGAAATGACATTTTCTGTTATCAAATGTCATTCAATTCAAATAGATTTACAACATTTTAATACTTCAAAACAATTAAAAAGTGTATTAATATGGATACATTTCTACCATCAGAATGTGTATTTCATGCCTTTAAATGTACATTACACCTCTAGGTAAGGAGATAGGTTCAAATACTACTGAAAATCCTTAAATGTAGTAAAAATGGCCTCTACTGCTACTCTGCTGCTATACTGCTTCAATACCTCAAACTCTTGATGCCCATTAATCTAACTATTTAGAGAACCAGTTCATTACTGCAGGTTTCAGAAGCAAAATGTGAAAAACTGGGTGAATTTTCCAGTTAGGTGGAAGGTGCCACACACAATCACCTTGCTGGAGAATTGGGGAAATCTGATATTTACAATCAAAAAATCTTTTTAACCGATCTGTGTATTTAACACTCACAGAATCTATTTCCAGTGACTTTGTAAGGTATTGAAAGTCACACCAGCGGAAATCCCCAGGATCTAGATGACAAAACTAATAAAGAAAACAACGTTGCTAGGATTCCGGGAAAGCATGGCAATCTCACTACTGGTTAGGCAAGTTTGCCAGTTTAAAGCTGTAAGTGTGACTGAATTTGTAGGAGTGAAAGGGTGATGGTGTTAAGATAAAGGTGTCAATGTGTCACTGTGAGTATGTAAATGTATAATTGTGTAAATGTTTAAGTGTGAAAGTGTTAGTGTATGAGTTTGAATGTCATTGTGTGTGTGTGTGAATATTGGTATTGCAATTATTTAAGTGGGTTTAGGTTAAAATGAAACCTAAATATTCCACTAGGTTTCTGATAGCATTCTTTACTTTTGTGCAGATTTTATAAATTTCAGTCCAGATAAGTTTCTTTTCCATTCATTTAAGACCAAGGTGAAATGTTTCTAAATAAAATTAAAAATAAAGAAAAGAAATTAGAACAAGAATTACAGCAACTTCTAATAAGCGATGCCAAAAGGTATTACTGATCCTATACAGCATAGAATAGGTCATCAGGGTAGAACTACTTCAACATTACCAAAGAAAACTATATTGTATAAAAGCACAGCAGAGGGTATAAGGAGCTGAGATTCATGGGATATTATAATAGGAGAGTGTACCAGGTAAGATCACCACCAACCTCGACCATGCTTCCCTCAAGGGACATCACTCAAAAAAAACTCCACATTTAGAAAGAAAAAAATATTTTGTCTGCTTTAACATAGTATTTTTTTTAACTGAAAGACTTGCAAAACAAATTGTTTCCACTCCAAAATGGAGGTGTGTATGCGACTCATTAAAAATGATTTATGATTAAATCATGGACATAAAGTTTAAAAAATATGATTTATTTCTGCTAAATATGGAGTTATTGACTCTATATTTTAAAACAATGATTATGTAAGTGTAAAAATAGCTTAGAGTCAACTTCCTATTGGTAGGTTTGAATATTGCACACATCTGTTCTGCTGTTTTCTCTATAGCAGGTATCCATGAGTTGGTCATTTATACAGTCTAGTGATCCTATGACTAGTCTGCTACTCAAAACTGTATGCATTATACACACTGGCACCTGTAATCTGGTATTTGCATCAGAGGTACTCTCCTCTACAGGAAAAGTATTGACTAATCTTTGATAATATTACATTAATTTCAGTTATCATTATGGGCAAATATTTTCCACCAGCTCTAAGAATATCAAGAATGATGACGTATAAAAAAACCCACTTCTAAATGGAACCACAAGATATTACCTCGTTGGAATTGCAGGAAGTTCCTGAGCTCCAGGCATCTGCCCGCATATGGAACCGGAGCACGACTGGTTCCATACAAAGGCAGATGCCAGATCGTTACAGACAGTGACACTGTGTGTGTCACCATCTGTAACAATCATCTGCTGGTGTCAGTGAAAGGTGTTGGAGGGAATCCGGGAGGCATGTGGGCTGCCCAGCAGTGGAGGGAGGAGAGAGGGGAGGGAGTGGGAGGGCCCTACACTATGGAACATAAAAAATAAAGGGAAAGTGAGGGAAGGGGCGCTATGCTACAGAAAAAAGGGGGGTGGGGGGTCCCTAACTAATGATCACAGGAGGGGGAGGAGGGGGGAACACCACACTACAGAAAATAACAACAAATAATAAAAAATAAATATATATATATATATTAACATTTTATATATATATATATATATATTGTCACGGATACTGGGCTACAGGGATTGATCCCTTACCCCCTATGACCTCACCTCTGCTATCTCTCAGCGGTTTGGGGCTCCTCAGAGCAACCGCGATACCCCAGACCTTCTGTTCCCATTGTTTTGTTTATTACATGTCATCTTGGAAGAGCTGGCCACTGACTGCCACTTTCCCCTTCGGCCGGCCAGGCCCCTGGAACTACCGGTCGGCCACATCATCCAGGATTACCGGTACCCTTTGACCCAGGTCGCTCCAGTGGCCCTTTGTCCCAGAGCTCCGCTCTTCTGGGGTT
This sequence comes from Bombina bombina, assembly GCF_027579735.1. Lineage (NCBI taxonomy): Eukaryota > Metazoa > Chordata > Amphibia > Anura > Bombinatoridae > Bombina > Bombina bombina. Next base: position 408,489,936 of record NC_069504.1, read on the forward strand.
TGCTGCCTCTCAGGGTGGGCCAGAGGTGGGGTGATTGCCTGAAGGGAGCTCCCTTGGGAACCGGGGGTTCCGGTTCCCCCTATAACCCCTATTCTCCCTGGACTTCCAGATGGACGTTTAAACCAGCATAACTCCGATTCCCAGCCATGAATCACGTCGCTTTTTGGACTGTCGATTCTGGGGACCGAGAGCTTTAAAATCACACCCTGGAAGTGCCGCCGCTCCCCCGGATCACCACGAAAACAGCCACCCCTGGGTACTAGGAATCTGTAGGTTCATGGGCGGCTCCAGCCTGTCTAGGGGGGTAGGAATGGCGGGAAAACTGTGGCATTGTCTCATGTCTTATCAAGATGAGTTGTATGTATAAAAGATATGTGTTTGTCCCAATAAAATCAGTTCTTATTTCACCTGCATGCTGTCTAGTCATTTAGGTGGGCTCCTGCTAGAATCACTTTCTTGGGCTACATAGCAGCTTGTTCAAGGCAACGGAAGGACCCCTTTGGCGGAGCTACCCAGTTGGGGTAGCCGGGAATCCGTCACATTGGTTGGCAGCGGTGGGATGCTTCCGTCTACCTGGAACGTCCAAACCACCAACTGAAGATCTTGCGGGATGGAGCAGTACCATGGGCTCCGGAAGGAAGAATTGAGAATGCTGCTTCAGGCTAGAGGGAAAGTCGCTGGCAACAAGACAAAGGCAGTACTAACAAACAGGCTGGTGGGTCTGACAGCGACCAAAGTGCTGGACGGCCGAGTACAGCCTCCACTCAAGGGACTACAATGTCTGATATGCAGTGGCAAGTACAGTGGCAACTGGCTCTCTATGGACCTAACCCCCCCCGAGGAGATCATTACTCGAATAGTGACTGATGCCACCAAGGTACATATGTTGGAGCTTCAGAAGTCTATGGGAGGGGTCATGCCGGATCTCCTGGACCCCCCTTCCCGGCCCAAGCAACTACCTCACGGGGCTTTCCGAACATTCAAGGATGATGAGAGCGAGGATATCGACCGCTACCAACAGCTGTTCGAGACCCAGTGCTGGATGCATGGGGTCACTGATGCCGACAGGGTTACTATCCTCATTGGGAAACTGTCCAGTAGGTCCTGGAGGCTTTCCACATTGTCCCTTCCGGGGATCAAGACAACTATGACTGGGTGAAGGAGCATATCCTTACCCGGTATGGACTCACCGGCTAAGATTCCGGGGGCTACAAAGACAAGAGGAGCAGCCTTATACCGAGTTTTCCCACCGCTTATCTCGATCCTTGAACTCCTGGGTTACGGGGTGCCACATCACCACCCTAGACGGAGCTGTTCAACTCATCCTCTTGGAGCAGTTCTACAACAGCACTCCAGAGGAGATAAGGGACTGGGTAAAGGACAAGGGACCCAGAACAGCTGACCAAGCCGCCACCCTGGCCGATCAGTATGTGGATGCCTGGCGGTTTTGGGCTCCTCAGAGCAACCGCAATTCCCCAGACCTGTTCCTGTTGTTTTGTGTATTACATGTCAGCTTGGAAGAGCTGGTCGCTGACCCCCACGTTCCCCTTTGACCGGCTGGGCCCCTGGAACTACCAGTCGGCCGCATCATCCACGATTATCGGTACCCAGTGGCCCTTTGTCCCAGAGCTCCGCTCTTCTGGGGTTTGCTGCCTCTCAGGGTGGGCCAGAGGTGGGGTGTTTGCCTGAAGGGAGCTCCCTTGGGAACCGGGGGTTCCGGTTCCCCCTATAACCCCTATTCTCCCTGTACTTCCAGGTGGATGTTTAAACCAGCATAACTCCGGTCCCCACCCACGGATCACGTCGCTTTTTAGACTGTAGATTCTGGGGACTGAGAGCTTTAAAACAACACCCTGGAAGTGCCGCCACTCTCCCGGGATCACCCCAAAAACAGTCACCCCTGGGTACTGGGAATCTGTAGGTTTATGGCTGCTATGGCCGACGCCAGCTTGTCTAGGGGGCGCGGGAATGGTGGGAAAACTGTGGAATTGTCTCAAGTCTTATCAAGATAAGTTGTATGTATAAAAGATGTGTATTTGTCCCAAAAAAATCAGTTCTTATTTCACCTGAATGCTAGTCTGTCTAGTCATTTAGGGGGGCTGCTGCTAGAATCACTTTCCTGGGCTACATAGCAGTTTGTTCCAGGCAGTGGGAAGGACCCCTTTGGCAGGGCTACCCAGTCGGGGTAGCCAGGTATCCGTCATATATATATATATATATATATATATATATATATATATATATATATATATATATAGAGAGAGAGAGAGAGAGAGAGAGAGAGAGAGAGAGAGAGAGACATTTTATAGGTACTGTCAGACAGCTTCCAGTTCCTAATATGGCGGACATAGTTAGAGGGGGTAGGGTAAGAGAGCTGTTTGGGAGGGATCAGAGAGGTTGGAATGTAAGGGGGGATCCTACACTGCAGAAAATTTTTTTTTTATATATATATAAAAAAAAAGGCTTCAATTTTCATATTGGCAGTCTGTCTGCCAGTACCTAAGATGGGGGTGACCAGTGGGGGGTAAGGGAGGAAAGAGAGCTGTTTGGGGAGGGATCAGAGGGTGTAAGGTGTCGGGTTGTAGGGTAATCTCTACACTAAAGCTAAAATTAACCATACAAGCTACCTGATTAACCCCATTCTCTTCCGGGAATAATAGAAGTGTGGTGCACAACTGAAGTTAGCGGTCTTCTAATTACCAAAAAGCAATGGCAAAGCCATGCATGTCTGCTATTTCTGAACAAAGGGGATCCTAGAGACGCTTTTACAATAATTTTTTGCCATGATTGCTCAAGCGGTATGTAAATAATATCAGTGAGAAACCCAAAGTTTGTGAAAAAGTTAACCTTTTTTTTATATGATCGCATTTGGCAGTGAAATGGTGGCATGAAATATACCAAAATGGGTCTAGATCAATGGGAATATGCCAGAGGAATTACTTTATGTTAGCGTCACTAGCCACAGCACAGGGAGTCAGGGTACCTTTCATCAAGTTATTCTGCAGCCATAAAGCATTAATCACAGTTTCTCCTTTAGGGGACCAAGGCCTTAACCACTCCTACCCCTGTATTGGATATGTTGCTATACTGGCCTTAAGATAGACCAAACTCAGGAAACCGGGATATCTATCCCTCCTACCCCTGTACATGGGCTAACTGAGCAGATTGTATTCACTCTGTGAGTGGTGACACTTTGGACTCACCCGCCGTGGGAATTACCAGTCCTTTTGGGGACCTTGGTACAACAGTGCTCCAGAGATTATGGTGGGGTACCACTCACCACTACCGCAACTACATCTGCAATCACTTCCCCTCCGTTGGCGATCTCCACTCCGGTGGTATCGATCTGTGCAGATCCTGGCGTAGTGAAGTCTCAAGCAGGTAGGTAACGTGGCTTGCGATAGGCTCAAGGGGCGTGAATACCAGGAGAATAGCAGAGCCCTAGTGCTCCGTAATAAATATGAAAGAAACAGAATAGTCCACAGCCATCCGGCCACATGTGAAAGAATAAAAAGTCTATATTTCCAAAATTTTAAAAAGACGAAGACAGTTACAAAAGCAGACTCCAAATAGGGTTAAGCCATGAGAGGATTAGAAGCACAACAGAGAGATCCCTGTGTATATTTGCTGCAGTCCTGAGTAAGAGTATAAAACAGCAAAGCAGTGTTCTGTGTGGGGTAGCAAGTTATATGAATCGCTGGGGAGTATTAGCGTAAAATGCTTACCCTCAGTCTTTTTGTTCCATCAAGCGGTTTGAGGTGCCGGTCTCACTGGGCTCACTAGCTTCTACTGTGACTGCTCCAGCTGTAGTTCTCCTCACCGGTCCTGCAAAGCCCCTTCCACCGCTTCACACGAAACTCACTGCGAAGCCATCGCGGTGACCTCAATACTGAACCGGAAATCCTCTCCGTTCATTGGTCTATTCCACTTCACAAGTCAGGATCAGGTGTAGGAAGTCCCACGGACACTCCGTGTAGCTGATTCAGCTCCTGTACTCACGGAGCAGGGTAAGGAGGCACCATCCGGCTGTGCTACACTCCAGGTAGTCAGGTTAGCAAATTTTTCAAACAGAAAATGTAAAGGAGCACCAGCCAGGAGCCTCAGATTAAAAAGTTCAAATTTTATTTGTCACAAAAATGAAATAAAATCAAGCCTGTTACACAGACCATAAAAACACAAATATGAAGTCAGCAAATGAAGCACAAGCTGACGCGTTTCGGCTGTTGCCGTAGTCGTAGCTGCTGGCTTCAAGTTCTAAAACACCACTTTTAAAATAAACATGCTGCCTCTGATTGGTTAACCGGTAATCAAGTACTTAATCACACATTCTGCAAAATGTTAACTCTTACTGTACTGAAAAAAGCCTGCACTAAGGGCTCACCCTAACTAAGGAAATTAAACACTTGGTATATTATGTAAACACTGAGTATTGATATAAAATCTTGATATGATGCTATTCTTGTGTACTCTATTGGTGTAAATCTCCATGACACCTAGGCTTAACCCCTTGGCACATTACCTACTAGTTGCTTTTAACCATACACTATCATTAGTGAAGGAATGTATTGCGTGCTAACTGTGTTCTCTAACCGACCCCCAGCTGGACAGACACTGACCTTCATTAAAGGTACAACACGACAGTGGATAAAGTTATCCTAAAACCGCTATTGGCCAGTGTAGTCTAGCCCATTTGCCACAATAATAAATGGCTTTTTATCAATAGTAGTGTTGGTGTACAACGAGTGCACTCAGAATATTTGTTCTATCACTGGGGACTAAAGTTTGTTTTAGCAAGCCTTTGATGCAATTGGCAGATAATATAAATCCTATGCATATCGTGCAGTAATACAAAGTCATAAATCACCACTAGTGTAGGTAATTACTTCTCACACTCTTACTATGACATAACTATAGGTAGTCTGCCAAGAAGACTAAAGGATGGCTGGGAGGAATTTTATTTAGGGGAAAACACTGTACAGAATTGGTGGAGTCTTTAGAAAATGTAAACACATAGTGGCCAGGACAATACATTTTTGGAGTGATTTGGAGTACTGGTGTAAAACATACTACTAGAAAGGTGGATACAGAACTTGTTCTGAATGCTTCACTGCCAAAAATTAATCAGATCGTAATCTGAATTTAGCCCCCCTGGGTATCTGGTTTTTAACTTAAATATCCAGAAAACTTCTCCTTTACCCAGGAGTGCCTCACGATCTCCTCCCCTTTCTGGGAGTGTGACCCTCTCAATGCATATCCAGCTGAATGAATCAGAACTTTTATTATGTCTTTGTGCAAAATACTGCACAAGTGGGGTACTCGCTATTCCCTTTTTAATGTTGGAAAGGTGTTCCCTGATCCGGGACCTTATCTCACGTGTCGTGAGGCCCACATACTGTTTTTCACAAATGTTGCACGTTATCAGATAGATCACAAAAGTCGACCTACAGTTAAGACAAGAAAATTTCTTAAAAACTTGCCCTGTAACAGTGGACTTGAAATTGTCCCCTGTGTCAACTTTCGCACATGCCACACAAGATCTATTGTGGCAGCAAAACATGCCATGCGTGGTAAGCCAAGATGATTCTCTCCTCTCCCTCTGGGGTAATTTAGTTGGTGCAATATAATTGCCAATCCTTTTCCTCTCTTATATGCAAATTTACAACGTGACGCTGTAAAATTTGCTAGGGCATCATCAGCCCTCAAGAGGAGGATATGTTTCTTTATTATCCTACATATTTCATTGTATTGTTCGGAATAATCCGTAATGAAAAGGATATTGTATTGGCCCTTCATTTGTGTTTTGGACTCCAACACCTTTTTTCCCGTCAACAGTAGGGCCTCTACTGTATTGAACGCCTCCTTAATCATTTTATTTCCATTTCTATATACACATTAATCAGTTGCTTACTATGCTCTCAGATCAACACTTGGGGATGTTTTAGAAGAGCCAATCCTAGTAATAAAAACACTAAAGTGGCAATTTTAAGCAAATTTTGCAATAGTATTCTGGGTAATGTTGAGATCTTGGTTATGTTTTACACATGCTGCAGGGTAAGCAGGGCGGAACATGTATTGTGCCTCTGGACATCACATGACTAGTGCTTATAAACAGCGCAATACATGTTCCTTCATGGCCGAGGGGAAACCCTAATTCTGGGGTAGGGTAGATAAGATAGATAATCCCTTTATTACCCCTTCCCCAGTTTTGCATAACCAACACAGTAATATAAATAAACTTTTTTACCTCTGTGATTATCTTGTATCTAAGCCTTTGCAAACTGCCCCCTTATTTCAGTTCTTTTAACAGAGTTGCAATCAGTGCTGACTGCTAGGTAACTCCACGGGAGTAAGCACAATGTTATCTATATGGCACTCATGAACTAGCTGTAAAAAACTGTCAAAAAAGATAAGAGGCAGCCTTCAAGGGCTTAGAAATTAGCATATGAGCCTTTCTAGGTTTAGCTGTTAACAAATACCAAGAGAGCAAAGCAAATTTGTTTATAAAAGTACATTGGAAAGTTGTTGAACCCCATCACTACCGGGAATTTCAGAGAAAAACTTGCCTACAATACTGGAGAACTTAGCATTTTTGTTATCACTCCATTTAAACAGAAATAGAGCCTTGTTTTTTTATATTTACCTATCAAAACTATCAAAACTATATATATGATCTCATTAAATTGACATTGTACATTTACAGTTGTTAAAGGTATATCATATTAAAAATTTAAATTTGCACAAGCACAATTCAGTTGTGTATATAATCTTTTTTTTCCCCAACATACTTCTAGTAAAAGCTATTACTGCTTCAGGGGCATATGTACATATGCTGTAACCTGCTCTGAGAGCAACTGGTGGTTTGAATAATGTAAGACGATTCATTGCTGATACATTACAAACCACTAGAAGCACTCAAAACACTGTATGAATGCGTATAAAGGTATGTACCTGAAACAGTGATAATCTTTGCTAGAATATTTTTTACAAATACAAGGATAGTGCATAAATACTATGAAATGCATTCAGACACGATTCTTTTTTGACTATTATGTCCAATCCTATACTATAAAAGGCCGAGTGTGTTTGTCCGAAGCTGTCATGCACAGTAGAGACAGCACAAGGACAAACACACCTGGCCTAAAAATCTCTACCTGATCTGCCGACTGCCGCAAGCAGAAGTGGGCATGGCCGAGCGTGTGGGGGGCGTGCCCGACCGTGAAGGCGGAGCCTAGCATGAAGGTACGTGAAGGTGGCGGGCCGTGAAAGGCCGTGGAGAGAGCTCAAACAGCTCGAAAGAGGGGAGGGAGCGGAGAGAGAGGAGAGAGAGATCAAGAGGGGAGAGAGAGAGAGGGGGAGAGAGAGAGAGAGGGGAGAGAGAAAGAGGGGAGATGTAGAGAGAGAGAGGGGGAGAGAGAGAGAGGGGGAGAGAGAGAGAGAGAGAGGGAGAGAGAAAGAGGGGAGATGTGGAGAGAGAGAGGGGAGAGAAAGAGGGGAGAGAGTGAGGGGAGAGAGAAAGAGAGATGGGGGAGAGAGAGAGAGGGGAGAGAAAGAGGGGAGAGAGAGAGGGGAGAGAGAAAGAGAGAGGGGGAGAGAGAGGGGAGATGTGGAGAGAGAGAGAGAGAGAGAGAAGGGAGAGAAAGAGGGGAGAGAGAAAGAGAGAGGGGGAGATAGAGAGAGAGAGAGAGAGAGAGAGAGAGGAGATGTGGAGAGAGAGAGAGAAGGGAGAGAAAGAGGGGAGAGAGAAAGAGAGAGGGGGAGATAGAGAGAGAGAGGGGAGAGAGAGAGAAGAGAGAGAGAGGGGAGAGAGAGAGAGAAGGGAGAGAGATGGGAGAGAGAGAGAGAGAGAGAGAGAGGG
>NC_069504.1:408502790-408600290 GCF_027579735.1 Bombina bombina
TGCATATGCACATGCATTCACACACAAACAAGCATGCACACACACATCCACTCACACAGATGTGCATGTCCACATGCAATGCAATCACACAAAAACAAGCACACACACAGACATACATGCATACATGCAATCACACACACATCATGCACACAACAGACATATAAGACAATATTTACCCTAAAGTGGCTTATTTTTTATATTTACTAAAATAATACAAAATACACCCAAGGATAAATTATTTTAACTTAAAAGGTCATGAAATATGCCTTATATTTTTGTTCTATAATATACTTAAAAAGTAATGAAATAATAAAGAACCTCGTGCTAGAGAGTAGGAAATCTGCACATCCTGACTCAGTACTCAGAATAAAGGGAGATTTCTGTAGTAGAAACGATCACCTATACAGCAATTCTCCTTTCTGATGGCAGTCTAGTTTCCATAGGAACTAAGGGAGGGAGATTGCAGTTCCAGGCTCCATGAGCTCATTTCTCTGTCTGCCTCCCTAGAAGGAGGAGGGAGGGGCAGCTGCCTTTCTCCCCTTTGCCTGCCATCCTCAGCACCAGCACAAGAACAGCTGCTGATGTGTGGCTTATACAGCGGCAGGAGCAAAATGGATTCAGGATTCACATTGCTCAGCTTTCATCTCTGTCAGACTTCAACATGGTGAGCTAGCAGTATCTTATTTACCTTGCCCTTTGGATTTAATATTCAATTATCCTGCTCTTCCATCATTATTGTGAAGAGAAAAAAAAAAATCAGTGTAATTATCTCATTATGGTGTAGGGGTGGAGAAGCTGCCTTATTAGCAGGTTAGTAAGCATTCTATGCAGTGTATATTTTAGACGGTTTTCATTATATATTATTTTGTTTGACATCTATTATTTAATATATATATATAGTGTTTTACAGTGTACTGTTGCTGTTTGAATGTTATACATTGTTACTGTCTGATGTTAGCATTGGGTTGGGCCCATATTTATTTTCATCTGATCCTGCTCCCCCCTTGGGGACATAATGCTAAATTCTGCATAAATCACATGCAACATGATTTTTAAAGGAAAGTATTGTTGTTGATTGAATGCATCAAAGATGAATTGACTACACTTCCAATATAAAAATGACAGCATAGAAAAAAAAAGATGTATTTTAATATCTTATAAGGAAAATATGACACTGCTTAATGCAGCCTTTTATAGAAAGCAGTATGTGTATGTATTTTAATTTATGAAGACTTCAAGAAATATTACAATTAAGACAACTAACCTATTGTTGTAAGATCTCTTTAACACAAAAGTTGGTTAGTAATTTTGACTTTGCTGTGTCCTGTGTTTCCTGTAATTATTATTGTTATGTAGGTCTGCAAGTGTTTTTATATTTTTTAGTTCTGTGATTGGCAATATGCTGTTATTGTGTCATGTGTGCACCATATTTTTACACAAGTCACATGTTCTTAACAGTTGTCATAATTCTTCCCTATAAATGTGTAATTACATACACTGCATTTTAAATACTGAGAAATAAATACATATTGTTATAGATTATTACTATTTTATATGGGACTGTTCCCTTCCTAGCTGATCATTTGGCCTTTAGATGTATTCAGTGCACCTTTTGTCTGTAGCATAAGGATTAAGCCTGCATTCCGGTGCTGTTATTTGCTTTATCCCATTTGGTATTTCTCTACCACCTGATCCTGAGAAGGGTGACATTCATGTGTTTGATTTCCTCTAAGCGCTGCACCATTTCCCTTTTTCTCAATACAGTATCATGTGTCTGTTTGCTAGAGGCCTATGCAATGCAGGGTTTGCTTTCTAGCAGCAGCGAAATCAATCATATTCTGTTGGCGAGTGCCGGTGCCTGCATATTCCGTAAAATCATTTTATAATCCTCTCTGGATTGTTCAGTAATCAGTTTCATGATGTCCTAATATATTATCATTTCCATTGTCATTGTCATTTCCATTTCTCAGATTTTGTTTTCTACACCTGCTGTAATGGTAGCATAATATATTAACTGTTTGTGGCAAGATCATAACATTATTAAATGGACAGTATACTCAAGAATTCATTTTTATTGTTTAAAAAGATAGATATTCCCTTTATTACCCATTCCCCAGTTTTGCATAACCAATATGGTTATATTAATATACTTGTCACCTCTGTGATTACCTTGTATCTAAGCCTCTGAAGACTGCCCCCTTATTTCAGTTCTTTTGGCATGCTTGCATTTTAGCCTATCAGTGCTGACTCATAAATAACTCCACGGGAAGGGGCACAATGTTATCTATTTGGCACACATGAACTAGCGCTGTTTAGCTATGAAAAACTGTCAAAATGCACTGAGGTAAGAGGCCGCCTTCAAGGGCTTAGAAATTAGAATATGAGCCTACCTTGGTTTAGCTTTTAACAAAGATTACCAAGAGAACAACATAAATTTGATGGTAAAAGTAAATTCAAAAGTTGTTTAAAATTGCATGTCCTATCTTAATTTTGACTTGACTGTGATGCTGTGTGCTAGTATTACCTTGTGCTGTAGTTTGATGTACGCTGTAAGCTTAGTCATTTATTGAAAAGCATTGTCTTCTATGATTAAGACCTTTTAGATATAAGTTGTCATGTGTATCATATCATATTTAGCAGAATACTGATGATATTCTATTACGCTGATTCTCTTGGCGTATATCATATTGTTTCTGATATTGCACCATGTATTTTAATATTCATACGCATCTATACAGACCCATGGACATCTCTGAGCTAAAATACATTGCTACATAAGTGGTCAGAAATATTTTCATCTTGAAATAAAAGTCCCTGTAAGTATGTATGGGCTTGTCATATAGAACAAAGCAATCATCTGTTGAGCCAATGGCATATGCTTGTAGTCAGCAGTCAGCAGCCTGCTCTCAGTAGCGCATTGCTGCTGATGATATATACATATGCTTTTCAACAAAGGTTAACAAGAGAACAAAGTACATTTGATAATAGAATTTAATTTAAATGTCTTCAAATGGCATATTCTCTCTGAATCATGAATATTTATTAGTCTTTATACTAACTGAAGTTGTGCTTTAAAGGGATATTAAAGTCAAAATTAAACTTGTGTGATTCAGAGAGAGCATGTAATTTTAAGATATTTATAAATTCACTTTATATTTTCAAATGTGCTTCATTCTCTTGGTATCCTTTGTTGAAACATAATATGCACATATCCTAAACTAGTGGGAGCTAGCTGCTGATTGGTGCCTGCACACATTTGTCTCTTTGTGATTGGCTAACTAGATGTGTTCATCTAGCTGCCAGAAGTGCAATGCTGTTCCTTCCTTCAGCAAAGGATAACAGTAAAATTAATAAAATTTGATAACAGTAGAACATTTGAAAGTTCTTTAAAATTGTGTGACTGTGTTCTATCCAAATCATGAAAGAAATGTTTGGGTTTTCCTGTCCCTTTAATGTACTTTTTTAGTGGTGAGTTACTGGGCAGTTGTTATTAGTAGCAAAATCATGGCAAGTACTGTATATAATACAAATATTATACTGTACAAATATTATTGTTTTGAGATTTATCATGAATCAACTGATATAGATGATTACATCTTATTAAAATAATGTTTCAATGTGTTCTTTATTGTATTGTCGAGTTCCAGATTTTACTTAGCTGTAGTCTTCCAGTGCATTTCACAAAAGTTGAGTACATTAGTGATTACTTTATCATTTTCAGTCTTATATAACACTAATAACTACTAGATTTATTTAAACTGATTTCCATATTAAGCCTTTTTTTATTTTTTTTATTTAGGTATTTTTTTGTATCAGCTTCCATTACAAAAAAATATAATTATCATAACACACAACAGAGACAAAATAAAGAATACAATATTCTAATTTAACTTCACATTTCATTGTAAAAGTCTATATACTTCAAAATGGATTATCATACACGTGTAATGTGAATGCTGTTGCTACCGTGCTGGACTCTTATTATGGCTTGACCTTGTAAATGTCATATTCTTATTTATTAGCATTTTCTAAGATACTAAATACTATATTAGTTAAATAACTTTTATTGATATAGCTCTTTAGTATATTATATTCATAGAGAATGACGATGTTACAGTTTGGTCACTGGTTATAACCTAATTAGGAAATTCGTTATTAAAAACAACAAACATTACTATTTTTTATGTGTTGGACACTGGGTGCTGAACCAAAAATGGTCCGACTCCTATGCTTACATTGCTGCTTGTTCAAATAAAGATATCAAGAGAACGAAGAATAATAGGAGTAACTTAGAAAATTGCTTAAAATTGCATGCTCTATGTGAATCATGAAATAAAACAAATTGGGTTCGGTATCCCTTTAACTGTTCTGAAGCACTTGTGTTTATATGTGGAAAAACAGCTAAATAGAAGAAACATATTAAGGTGCAGACCACAAGGAAGTCCATGTAAAGAGTTTCTACACAGTACTGAGATGCATTTTTAATGTAAAAATATACAGTATATAGGTGAGGTGAAATTTGGCTACAGGAACTATAGTTGACTTTCTCAGATGGACCTAAAAAAGTCAGAGAAATGTATGTGAAAGATGAAAGCAAATTGAATATTTTTGGATGTCAGTGATGTATGGTGCGTAATATTTGAATAAAGAGGAAAGTGATACAGATGTGAGGAAGTATGGAAGCTATGATAACAAAGTCTGGGTGGGATCAGACGAAACATGTAGAGGAAATTTGGTAGCTATCAGCCACTGTAGCGTCACTTCCTTGCCGGGGCACAAGTGTTTTGCTCCATCCTTTCACACCGAAACTGGATTCAATACGGGACTTTACCCTAAGGCCTCTATTTAACAAAGTCTGGCGGACCTGATCCGACAGTGCGGATCAGGTCCACCAGACCTCGCTGAATACGGAGAGCAATACGCTCTCCGTATTCAGCATTGCAGCCCCCTGCAGACTCGCGGCCAATGGGCCGCCAGCAGGGAAGTGTCAATCAACCCAATCGTACTCGATCGGGTTGAATTCCGGCGATGTCTGTCTGCTTGCTCAGAGCAGGCGGACAGGTTATGGAGCAGTGGTCTTTGTGACCGCTGCTTCATAACTGCTGTTTCTGGTGAGCCTGCAGGCTCGCCAGAAACACAGGGCATCAAGCTCCATTCAGAGCTTGATAGATAGGCCCCTAAGAGTAATCCAAGGAACGTCAGAAACTAGAAGGCAGTGGACGGACGCAGACCGTTTGAACTGGACACAGAGGTACTAGGAGGGGGAAGTTGTTTCACTGACCTTACTCCAGTGCGCTTCATTATGTGTTTTCAACTTTTAATACATTGTGAGTGTTTTTAATCTTGCGTGTTTTTGACCTGTAATAAATTTTCTGTACTTAGAGTAGCGTGTGCGCTTTCTTTATTTTTGTATTTTTCACATGTTGATTGTATTTTTAACCTATGACATCAAAAACTATAAATGGGATAAAATACCTAACTGTTGCGATTATGAGCTCATCTTCTATTGTTTTTTTTTTATTTTTAGTTTCTACAAATTTACCAATGTATGAAATATAATATATTAGCATTTTTTGTATGTATATTTATGTCTGGTTAATGTGTATAGGGCTTAATTTACCATTATATAAATGAAAGCTATTTTACCTACTTCAGGTATATATGTTTGGATGTTCCTGGCTTTCTATCTGCTCATTTTGATTAATTATTATAATTAATTATTCATTGTAATGATTGTGATTCATTTGGCTATCAATCTTTATTTTTAGTTAGCCTTGGATTTACATCTTGTGTATTCTAAATCTTTTGTGCATAGTAATTATTCTTGGTTTGTTTTATTTACATCATTACAATAAAGTTACACAAATTGGTGTCATATTATTGTTTTCTTTGCTGTATACATATCTCCCAAACTTACATGTGGCAGAAGAGAGACACATATTACTGAAGTTAGTTGTATTATTTTCAGATGTAGAGTTGTCACTGTCAACATTCTGAGTTCTAGTGATATGTGTTCCATCATTAACAGGTGCCCATTTGTCCCTAATCACATGCTAATGATTCCATATATTTCACTAGTCACTAGCGACACACTTGCAACATTATCCGATTGGTTGTGCTTCCTGTTCCTCACGGACACACAGACCAATCAGATAATGCAAAAAAAACAGAGGCGGTTGCGGCGCCCGAGGCTCTGATTAGAACAGAGCGCTCTGGAGCGTATCTGCCCTCGGCTATTATTGCCTTATTTGATTGGTCCGTGTGTCTGTGAGGGACAGGAAGCAGAACCAATCGGATAATCTTGCAAGTGTGTTGCTAGCGCCTTGTTATATTTCTGGTCTCTCTCTTTCTCATGAACCAAGAAGAAAATAGCATATCTTTTGAAGATATTGTTTTTATCATTAGGGCTTTATGTGGACTGACATTTACTGTTTCATTTTGGAAGTTCTTGAAAAAGGAGGATTTAAGGAGCAAGGATGGATGAAGGTATTTGCTCTTAGAAGATGGCTTGTCCTTACGCAAGAGAGTCAAATTGTATCACACTGTATATAGTGGTATTTTGTACCTATGTCTTGCTTTATTTTAATGGTTGGACTTAAGAACAGGGAGAGGACACAGTTTTTGTATAAAACATTTTAAGAAGCTGATATCAACACGTTCTGTGTTGTAAATGCTTTAATTGACATAAACTATAAGACATTAAATGAGTTCTTAAACTTAACTGTTTTCTACCTTTTTTAAAGGGAAATTGTAAGGCAAAAATTACATGAAGTAATCATTAGAGCCTTTCATTTTCTCACTGATGATTCTAGGTTACTATACAGTTACCCTCCATAAAGTGGTTAAACACATAGGTGAGGTCCCAAAACATGAAAAGGGAGCCAATCAGGAGGGGAAGTTGTTCTCCTAAATAGGGACTTTACCTACAAGTTCGACCCCTTTGTGGGGGCTAAATACGCAGGGCTAGATTACAAGTGGAGCACAGTTGCAGTGCAAGGTCCAAAAATATCTTTCTGCACCATGCAGTAGTGTGGAAAGTAAAAGAGAGTGTTCAACTTAGAGTCGAACCTCCATACAAATGTCAGATTGATGTTATATAACAGCCCTACAACCCAATTGTATCACCCCTTTAAATGTAATATTTTATTGTAATATATTTTATTTATAAACATGCTCAGTGAACTTTTTTATTATTTCATAATGTCTTTTGAATTACAGTCCTTTATAATTATAAAGAAGGAATCTTAAATAATTAGTCTGTATTGTGCTTGGTAAACTGTCACATGACATAAAGAAAAAAGTATCGGTAATTGGTATCGGCGAGTATTTGAAAACAAGTATCGGTACTTGTACTCAGTCATAAAAAAATGGTATTGGTGCAACCCTAATTTTAACCAAAGCATCTTAACATGGCTGAAGCTTTTAGCACCCCATAAAAACCCCCCTCAAAATTTGTGCTTTAGGGTGGCAACACCTTGAAAGAGCCCTCTAGAGGGAAGAACAGCAAGCAGAGGGTACCCAGCAACATTACCTAAATCTGGTCGTGTAACTGGACATTTTTAGAAAACTGTGTTTAATAGCTATAAATTTATATGCGTTCCTTAAAGCATCTAAAATTATAATATTTGGTCCTCATTGCCCTAGACTATCACTTGAGCGATAAAAAATAACTTAGGAATAAACGCACAATAGAAGTGCTATTGACTGTGCTAGGACGCTGTTAACCAACATTAGTGGTTTTTTGCTCTCCACTTTTAATCTAGACCATAGTAACCTAGGTTCATTAATGCAAAACATACATTTTCTAACAAATCTGAGCGTGTATTTCTTGCCTTAGAATCCTCTTTCAACAGCATCATATTCCATGTCATTGTCCTGTGAAAGTAGAAATGATATGACTGTAAAGTAGTTTATTATAATGGCTTATCCCCTTGAACATCTGAGGTTGTGTATTGATACATGCTTGCAGGAAGATATCTGCTAACAAGTACTTCAACGTATTTCAGGAGCTTAAAGAGATATTAAAGTCAAAAATGTATATATACTGTTTAAATATATATCTATATATATATATATATATCTATATATATATATATATATATATATATATATATATAAAACAGTATAAAAATATATCTTAAGTCCTTCAAATAGAAACCTGTAGTTTTGTTCTAGTTTTCAGATCACGTCAAACCAGAAGAGGTGCTTTTAAAAAAAATAAACAACAATATTGTAAAAAAAAAAAAATACTTTTAAATATTTAAAGTGACAATATATGTATTAAGCAACCATGCATAGTATGCCCATCATGCCATGATAGAAACGTCATTCAGATGGTTTAGCAGTGGTGAGGATGGAATCAAATTGCAATAAGTTCCTAGGCTGAGGAACGACAGCTTACAATTGTGTGATCCTGTTTCAAAGCCTGGTAATGAAGACGCCAGTACTGTTAGTGACAATCACGACAGTGCGAGTGTGACTGTGAATCAGACATTGACAGAAAGAGATTACTTCACACTATTTGTAAATGCTGAGGTCCTGATCTGAATTTTCCTTAGCTGTACGGGATATCTGGTATTCAACCATATACATATGTAAATGAACTTAAATCATATGTAAATGTGTGCCCTGTCCACTGCAGATGGCCTTTACAATAGTGACGAATAGAGCTTTAATGAATCAATACCGTTTATGTTAATCCACCTCTTCTATGTAACCTGTTGCCATTTCAGAATGTCTTACACTTGTTGAAGATAACAGACATTTTTTTAGCTTGTTGTTGAATACTAGCAAAGATGTCCAAAGGCCATTCAGGGGGTTTATCAAGTGCCTTGTGGCGTTGAATTTAAAAAAGTCGAAATTGTCTCGAAAATGTTTTGAAATTTCTCTTTAATTGAGATCACCGAGAACTTTTTTGCCCAATAGTAAGATAACTAAGGCTTTTATTAAGGAGCCGAACACACAATAGGTGCGGGAATCAGGTTTAATGAAAAGTGGCCTTTTTAGCTAAAAATAAAAAAGCCAAAGAAGGACTCCGCTCAGCTGATAGATTGTGATTAACCCCTTGGTCTTCACATTGTTTTCAACCCCTTGGTCTTCACATTGTGATCAAACCCATGGGCCCCTATTTATCAAGGTCTGGCGGACCTGATCCGACAGTGCGAATCAGGTCCGCCAAACCTCGCTGAATACGGCGAGCAATACGCTTGCCGTATTCAGCATTGCACCGGCAGCTCACAAGAGCTGCTGGTGCAACGCCACCCCCTGCAGACTCACTGCCAATCGGCCACCAGCAGGGGGTGTCAATCAACCCGATCGTACTCGATCGGGTTGATTTCCGTCGATGTCTGTCCGCCTGCTCAGAGCAGGCGGACAGGTTATGGAGGAGAGGTCTTTGTGACCGCTGCTTCATAACTGCTGTTTCTAGCGAGCCTACAGGCTCGCCAGAAACACGGGGCATCAAGCTCCATTCGGAGCTTGATAAATATGCCCCATGGTCTTCACATTGTGATCAACCCCTTGACCTTCATATTGTGATCAACCACTTGGCCTTCACATTGGGATCAACCCCTTGGTCTTCACATTGTGATCAACCCCTTGGCCTTCACACATTTAGAACCTTAACCTAAACTTTGTTTTATAATTTTTTTAAAATTTATATTAAATTAATTGTATTTTTTACTTAATGTGTGTGCTTGCTACAATTGCACAGTACTGCAGAAAAATATATAAATAAAGTTTGTTAATAATGATAGTGTCAGTTAGTGTCACAAGCATGTCAAGACAGTAATAAATTAAAATATTTTTACCTATTAAAGTATACTATTTTTTTGTGTCACTAGTAAGCATATGATCTTCTAATTTAAAAGAAAAAACTTTGAAGATTCTATGGGGCATATTTATCAAAGCGTCAACTATGTTGTATTCGAGGGCTTCAATATGCTCGCCAACCATCGCGGCCGTGGATCTGAATAGGATCTCCTTATTTATAAAAAAAGCCGTCAAAAACACACGCGTCAAGTATGGTGCGAAGAGCATCGGACTGGTGTTAACTAACATTCTACGATGTCGCGGCTATTCTGTTTTTTCCCAACATTATTTATATAATTTCATTACTGTCTACGAACAAGCACATTTCTCTTTAGCATATTATTGTATATAGTGTAAATGTATTTTTTTCTGAGCAGGACTAATTGCGAATATAGCAAGTAGCGACATATTTGATGCAAAGTGGATAGTGAATTATTCTAATTCTTTTTAATATTGTACATACATATTTTAGTACGTATATACACAGACATATATATATATATATATATATACTGTATATATATATATATTTTTATATATATATATATATATATATATATATATATATATATATATATATATATATATATATGTGTGTGTGTGTTATGTCAGAAATCTTTTGCAAACATATTTACATGTCCCTAAGTTCCTTTTTTTGTTCTAAACAATGTTGTCTGCCATATCTCTGTGTTTATTTATACCACTATATGTATATATTGTAAATTTATTATTAGTCTGAGCAGGAATAATTGCGAATATAACATGTAATCAGAGTATCATATGTATTTATTTGCAATCAATGGATATTTTAAAGGGATAGGAAAGTAAAAATTTAAGTTGCACTAGTGGGAGCTAGCTGCTAATTGGTGCCTGCACACATTTGTCTCTTGTGATTGGATAAATAGATGTGTTCAGCTAGCTGCCAGTAGTGCAATGCTGTTCCTCCATCAAAGGATAACAAGAGAATGAAGCAAATTTGATAATAGAAGTAAAATGGAAAGTTGTTTAAAATTGTATGTTCTATCCAAATCATAAAATAATATTTTGGGGTTTCCTGTCCCTTTAAGAGCTGGGCCAGGTTTCTCTCTGCACCTGTCTAACGCCTCCTGATAGCAATCTATTTTTAAAAAACACCCCTTCACAGGTGTTATAAAATGGGCTGGCATATAAGATAACTTTTCTTACTGAAAAAGAAATTCAAGAGAAGGAAGAAATACACTGAAAATTGCTTGCCGGTAAAGAGGTAATTTTAATTTCTGCTGTATCTGAATCATGACAGTTTAAAGTTAGGTGGGCTATCCCTTTGAGCTATCAGCTTAAGATTTTATTGAATCAAATATAAATTAGAATTTTAAAATCTAAGCATCAATGTTTATCTTTAATACTAATTTCACATATACATACTTTCAACGTATAATACACAATGTAACAAATGGCACTTACAAGTTCTGATGAGTGATCAATGACACAAGTATCGAGCAATTTGATTAGTTAGTGATAGATTTTAATGTGTATTTGAATCAGATTGGCTGATGTCATAAATCATGTGATTATGCATATTCCAATCAAAAGTGGTGGAAAAATTCACTAGTGTGTGGGTTATTTAAGAGTTTGCGTCAAAATTGGTGCGAAAAGTGTTGAGTCAAATATGGTGCAAAGTGGAGAGTAGGACTTGTATTACATGGCTTAAACATGGTGCACATAGATTTTTCCAACAGCTAAAAAGGAAGTTAGCTATATTGTGTTGTGTATTTATTTCATTTTTATCTCTATATCTATTAATGCAACAAGTTTGGGGCAAAACTTTGCACCAAATATGTAGAAATAATATTGCTTTGTAATGAGAGACAAAGTTGTAGCATAATCCATAAGTAGTAATGTATTCATTTGTATCCCTAACCAAATGTGGAGCAATAATATTGTTTGATTTAGAAAGGGTATACAATTTTAATAAAGTTTCTAATTTACTTGTATTATTTATTATACTTCATTCTCTTCGAACATAAGCTTTCTGTGTTTTCAGACTCCCATTGAGTTCTATGGCATCCGCGACCTGAAGGGTGGCAGATTGAAAACCAGAAAAAAAGACGCAAGCGTAACTGTAGAATTTTCAATAACTTTGTGAGAGCTTCAAATAGTGTTGAATAGGAGGGCGAATTAAACGATTCCGCTTGAATTCCACGGGTTTTCAACTCGCATCGATCTGCGTCGGATTGAGATTGTGGGATCGTATGTTACGTCACAAATTTCAACATTTGCAGATGTTGACGCTTTGATAACTACGGCGGATCAATCTTGTGACAATTGCGACGTGGAATTCCAGCGTATTTACAGTTGACGCTTTGATAAATATCCCCCTATGGCTTACAAACTTTTTGTTTTCAAACAATAGACCCAAATAGTGGCAGGTTATGCTCATTATCCCTTTTTTTTATTTATTTTTAAAGGTCAATGAAAATTATATAAGATGGGTTATAAAATTATATAAGATGGGTTATACAAACATTTAACCATCAAACGTCATATTAAACAATATTTGTTAAAAAAAATAATTCAAAGTATTTAAATTAAAAAACTTTTAACAGAGGTGTTATTATTATTATTATCGGGTATTTGTAGAGCACTAACAGATTATGCAGCGCTATAAACATAGGCGGTATACAAGGTAGCAATTATAGGGATCAAATGGGTAGAGGGTCCTGCCTAGAGTCGTACTTTTGTAGTCAGCTCTTGTGAAGGTGATCTGCAAGCAGTTGGGCTCTTAGGCTTACATTCTAAGGGAGTTCATGGCGGATAGCAATGGAGGAGAGGAACTGGTATTAGGAAAGGTTAGTGTAGGTTGTATTCATCCCTGAACAGAAGAGTCTTTAGGGAGTGCTTGAAGCTTTCAAAACTAGGGGAGAGTCTTGTGGAGCGAGGCAGAGAGTTCCAGAAGATGGGAGCCAGTCTAGAGAAGTCCTGTAAACGGGAATGTGAGGAGGTAACAAGAGAGGAGGAGAGTAGGAGGTTGTGAGCAGAGTGATGGGGACGAGAGGAAGAGTATCTGGAGACAAGGTCTTAGATATAGAGGGGAGCAGTGTAGTTGCGGGCTTTGTATGTCAAAATCAGAATGTTGTGTTTAATTCCAGAGGCAAGAGGAAGCCAGTGAAGGGATTGGCAGAGTGGTGCAGCAGATGAAGAGGGACGTGTAGGGAACGTGAGCCTGGCAGAGGCATTCATTATTTATTGTAAAGGAGCTAGACGGAAGCTAGGGTGACCAGAGAGAATGGAGTTGAGGTAATCAAGGCGGGAAAGGATGAGAGAGTGGATTAAAATCTTAGTTGTGTCTTGTGTAAGGAAATGTCTATTTTTAGAGATTTTTTAAGGTGGAAGTGGCAGGATTTAGCCAAGGCCTGAATGTGAGGAGTGACCCCAAGATATCAGGCATGCGGGGTAGGGGTAATGATGGAGTTGTCGACAGTTATAGAGAGCCGGGGGTGGAAATTTTAGAAGAAGGGTGAAATTATATTGTATGCCGACGATAATCATGGTGTTTCTAAGTTTCCATTCTTAACCCCTTAAGGACCGGGCATTTCAGATTAAAAGACCAGAGCATTTTTAGCATTTTTGCCATCACTACATTTAAACAGAAATAGAGCCTCATTTTTTTTTATTTACCAATCAAAACTATATTTTTTTTTAGTAGACAACACAAGTATTGATCTAGGCCCATTTTGGTATATTTCATGCCACCATTTTACTGCCAAATGTGATCAAATAAAACATATCGTTAACTTTTTCACAATCTTTAAGTTTCTCACTGAAATGATTTACAAACAGCTTGTGCAATCATGACACAAATGGTTGTAAAAGCTTCTCTGGGATCCTTTGTTCATAAATAGCAGACATATATGGCTTTGCATTTATTTACAATTCCAACATGAAGCTGGACAGGATACATACAACAGCACTCATCCCTTCAATGGTGAAGAATGTTGAGATGAATTGTTAAGAAATAAAAATATTCTTTATTGGTACATAAATTAAAATGGGTGAAAACACACAATTAAAAACTCAGTTGCTGCTATGTCACGGAGACCAGTATTAATTAACCGATAGGCTACCGGTACTGACAGTCTTAATATGTGAAAATAAGTTGATGGTGTAATGTATACACAAGAGTTGGTAGTTACAATAAATCAACTGTGGCTATTGCCCAGATAATGTACCACTCTTAATAATAAGAAATATAGAGGTGCTGTGATTTGGTATCGTTCATTAATCCCTGATGACGTCACAAGAGGCGGAGTCGGGTGACATGAATTTCTGTTAAAAGGCCGCAAAAGCTGCGGCACTTCCACTTTTAATAAAGCCAATATGGCAAAACATGTTAAGGGGGTTAGAGGGTAACTGGGTACCCTTTTTTAAAATTACTCTGGTTGCCTATGTTGGAGCGTTATTACAAGCTTAATGATCTACATACCGCATTAGGCAGCTCTCACGCAAGCCAATATACGGTCTGATAGTGATTACTGATCTAATAGGTGTACTATATGCACTAGTGCCTTTGTTGGAGCATTATTACAAGCTCAACCATCTTTACACAGCACTAGGCGGCTCTTATGCTAGTATGTAAATGGTCTGACAGTGACCACTGACTTAATAGGTGTATTATATGTATAAGTGCCTATGTTGGAGCATCATTAAAAGCTCAATTATATATACACTACATTAGGCAGCTTTTTGGCTAACATATATACAGTCTGATAGTGACTATTAAACGGTCTGACAGTGACCACTGACTTAATAGGTGTATTATATGTATAAGTGCCTATGTTGGCGCGTCATTAAAAGCTCAATTATATATACACTATATTAGGTGGTTTTTACGCTAACATATATACAGTCTGATAGTGACTATTGACCCAAAAGGTGCATTGCATGTATAAAGTGCCGGCTCTTACACCAGCTAATACACGGTCTGCCAGTGACCATTCATTTAACAGATGTACTGTTCGTATAGCTAATACACTGTCTACCAGTGACCATTGACCTAACAAGTGTATCACTTTTATAAGTTGACCTAATAAGTTTATTGTTTTTATAAGTGGCATTCATCTATGAATATCTCCACTCCAGCTTAGATTAGAGCACACTATCCACAAACCTAGGTTGCTGTGACAGCGATCTTCACGCTAATAAAGTCTTTCTACTACCCATATAGAATCGCCACTATAGAACTATATCATACATAAGTATCCATCTACCAGTTTGTGGCTCCCCCTACCATCTTTTACGCATAACATCCAATGTTAATGAATTTAGTAGCCAACTTACAGATAGGTAGTTTTCCGAATAGCTGCATATCATATGTGCACTAGTAACACTGTTATTCACACTTATAGTGCTAGGTTGCTCATATTTCAATACATTAGAGACCAGTCAATACACATTTGTATATCAGCCGTGCACATACATTCTATCCTTTATCCCTGGGATATATACTTATTTTATTCTAATATTTCAGTTTATGTGACCATTTGGAATCCTACAGGGCCTATATACATATCCCAATGTGGGATTAAAGGGACACTGAACCCACATTTTTTCTTTTGTGATTCATATTGAGCATGACATTTTAAGCAACTTTCTAATTTACTCCTATTATCAAATTTTTTTCATTCTCTTGGTATCTTTATTTGAAATGCAAGAATGTAAGTTTAGATGCCGGCCCATTTTTGATGGACAACCTGGGTTGTCCTTGCTGATTGGTGGATACATTCATCCACCAATAAAAAATTGCTGTCCAGAGTACTGAACCAAAAAAAGCTTAGATGCCTTCTTTTTCAAATAAAGATAGCAAGAGAACAAAGGAAAATTGATAATAGGAGTAAATTAGAAAGTTGCTTTAAATTGCATGCTCTATCTGAATCACGAAAGAAAAAAATTGAGTTCAGTGTCCCTTTAATCATTAACCTTGATACAACTAGGATATACTGGGGGTGCCCCGTAAACTGATTATTTGCAGTATATACATATACACTGATTCCTTCTTATCAGAGGTTTATACTTCATCTTACCTATGAAATAACATTGATTCTTATGTAAATAACCTGTGGCTTTGATATTTGTCCTTTTAATATTAAAGGATTATTGAACGATACCAATTCACAGCACCTCTATATTTCTTATTATTAAGAGTGGTACATTATCTGGGCAATAGCCACAGTTGATTTATGGTAACTCCCAACGCTTGTGAATACATTACACCATCCACTTATTCTCACATATTGAGACTGTCAGTACCGATAGCCTATAGGTAAATTTAAACTGGTCTCCGTGACATAGCAGCAACTGAGTTTTTAATTGTGTGTTTTCACTCATTTTAATTTATGTACCAATAAAGAATATTTTTTATTTCTTAACAATTCATCTCAACACTTCTTCACAATTTAAGGGATGAGTGCTGTTGTATATATCCTGTCACGCTTCATGTTGGAATTGTAAATTTATACTTTCTGTTGATGCATAGCACCTTTTGTAGCTGATATAATATTATTTCACCATTTAGTGAAGATTTACATATATATGAACAACCCTTCTCTCTACAGATATAAGTAGTGCCATTGTATCTCTAATACGTCATATATGACTTTGCCATTGCTTTTTGGTAATTAGAAGGCCGCTAATTGCAGCTGTGCACCACATTTGTATTATTCCCAGCAGTGATGGGGTTAATCAGGTAGCTTGTAAGGTTAATTTTAGCTTTAGTGTAGAGATTACCCTCCCCTCTGACACTTCCCACCCCCTGAGCCCTACCTGATCCCTCTCAAACAGCTCTTTTCCCTCCCTCACCCCCCCCATGGTCACCCCCATCTTAAGTACTGGCAGACAGTCTGCCAGTATGCAGTTCTATACTTTTTATTATTATTATTATTATTTATTATATTATTGTCCTTAGTGAAGTATTACTCCTTCCTACTTCCCTGATCCCTCCCAAAAAGCTCTCTAACCCTCCCCCTTCTAACCGATTCCCTCCATCTTATGTACTGGCAGCTGTCTGCCAGTACCCAGTTTTCTATTATTTTTAATAAAAAATAAAAAAAAACACATTTTGTTTCTGTAGTGTAGCTGCCCAATTTCCTCCCCCTTCCCTCATTTACCCCCCTCCAAGATCCTTTCCCTACCCTTTATTTGATCCCTCTCTGCATTGGTGACTCTGCATGACTATTTCTGCACTGCCCCACTTGTGGGGCATGCAGAAATAGCACGATCTTGCAACTTTTAGCGAGATCGCAGCAGTGGAAGGCCCAGGGCTTAACGACCAACGTAGTACCATTTTCATATTTTTGCACAGTACCATTTTTACCATAATTATCTGCTCTCTTGTGTTAAGTCATCCATACACCATTTATAACAAACAGGGCTTTCTTCTGATATCATATATGGATACATAAAATAACAATAAAAAGGGACAGTAAACACCTTCAGAATTTTATATAAAATGTTTATGTATAATGAAACAACTTTGCAATATATTTTCATTATTAATTTTGCCTCCTTTTCGTGTAATTTATCTTTGAAAATTGAGCAAATTTCTAATTCTCACATTCTGCTGACTTCTCAAGTCTAACTCTGATATGTCCCTAAATGGATAAAAACTGCAAAACGATTAATTTCATGCTAACTTTATGATAGTGGTTATCCTTGTTGTCTGTGGACTAAGGCCCAAACAGGCTCCTCCTAAAAAGGTAAATGGTGGCTGGAGTTTGGCTATTGAAAACTAATTGCAGTAAAAATGATGTTGGTTTGTTTTAAAACATTAAAACTTGACTGATATGTTATTCTATAGCAACACAACAATGTCTTCTAATTACTATCACCTAGAATTAGAGTTCTGCGGTAGCCGTCAAAAGCAGCGTTAAGGGGTCCTAACGCTGCTTTTGGCCGCCCGCAGGTATTTAGAGTTGTGTAGGTAAAGGTGTACCGCTCATTTTCAAGCCGCGACTTTTCCATACCGCAGATCCCCTTACGCCAATTGCGTATCCTATCTTTTCAAATGGATCTTCCTAACGCTGGTATTTAGAGTCTTGGCTGAAGTGATCGGTAGAGCCTCTACTGACAAGAGTCCTAACGCCAAAAAAAGTCAGTAGTTAAGAGCTTTATGGGCTAACGCCGGTTTATAAAGCTCTTAACTACTGTGCTCTAAAGTACACTAACACCCATAAACTACCTATGTACCCCTAAACCGAGGTCCCCCCACCTCGCCGCCACTATAATACATTTTTTAACCCCTAATCTGCCGACCGCACACGGCCGCCACCTACATTATCCCTATGAACCCCTAATCTGCTGCCCCTAACATCGCTGACACCTACATAATATTTATTAACCCCTAATCTGCCCCCCCCAACGTCGCCGCTACCTAACTACACTTATTAACCCCTAATCTGCTGACCGGAACTCGCCGCCACTATAATAAATGTATTAACCCCTAAACCGCCGCACTCCCGCCTCACAAACTCTATAATAAATAGTATTAACCCCTAATCTGCCCTCCCTAACATCGCCGCCACCTAACTTCAAGTATTAACCCCTAATCTGCCGACCGGACCTCGCCGCTACTCTAATAAATGTATTAAGCCCTAAAGCTAAGTCTAACCCTAACCCTAACACCCCCCTAAGTTAATTATAATTTTAATCTAACAAAATAAATTAAATCTTATTAACTAAAGTATTCCTATTTAAAACTAAATACTTACCTGTAAAATAAACCATAATATAGCTACAATATAACTAATAATTACATTGTAGCTATTTTAGGATTTATATTTATTTTACAGGCAACTTTGTATTTATTTTAACTAGGTACAATAGCTATTAAATAGTTATTAACTATTTAATAGCTACCTTGTTAAAATAATTACAAAATTACCTGTAAAATAAATCCTAAGTTACAATTAAACCTAACACTACACTATCAATAAATTAATTAAATTAATTACCTACAATTACCTACAATTAAATAAACTAAACTAAATTACAAAAAAAAACAAACACTAAATTACAAAAAATAAAAAAGATTACAAGAATATTAGGCTAATTACACCTACTCTAAGCCCCCTAATAAAATAAACCCCCCCCCCAAAATAATAAAGGTCCCTACCCTATTCTAAATTAAAAAGTAACCAGCTCTTTTACCAGCTCTTAAAAGGGCTTTTTGCGGGGCATGCCCCAAAGTAATAAGCTCTTTTGCCTCTAAAAAAAAACACAATACCACCCCCCAACATTACAACCCACCACCCACATACTCCTACTCTAACCCCCCTTAAATAAACCTAACACTACCCCCCCCCCCTGTAGATCTCCCTACCTTGAGTCGTGTTCACCCAGCCGGGCCAAAGTCTTCATCCGATGGGGCAGAAGAGGACATCCAGACCGGCAGAAGTCTTCATCCTATCCGGGCAGAAGAGGACATCCGGACTGGCAGACATCTTCATCCAAGCAGCATCTTCTATCTTCATCCATCCGGAGGGGTTAATACTATTTATTATAGGGTTTGCAAGGCGGGAGTGCGGCGGTTTAGGGGTTAATACATTTATTATAGTGGTGGCGAGGTCCGGTTGGCAGATTAGGGGTTAATAAATGTAGGTAGGTGGCAGCGACGTTGGGAGGGCAGATTAGGGGTTAATAAATATAATATAGGGATCGGCGGTGTTAGGGGCAGCAGATTAGGGGTACATAGGTATAATGTAGGTCGCGGCGGTGTACGGAGCGGCAGATTAGGGGTTAATAATATAATGCAGGTGTCAGTGATAGCGAGGGCGGCAGATTAGGGGTTAATAAGTGTAAGGTTAGGGGTATTTAGACTCGGGGTTCATGTTAGGGTGTTAGGTGCAGACTTAGAGAGTGTTTCCCCATAGGAAACAATGGGGCTGCGTTGGGAGCTTAACGCTGCTTTTTTGCAGGTGTTAGGTTTTTATTCATCCCAAACTGCCCCATTGTTTCCTATGGGGGAATCTTACAAGAGCAAGTTTTTTCAGCTTACCGCTACCGTAAGCAATGCTGGTATTGAGGGTTGAAGTGGCGGTAAATTATGCTCAACGCTCCCTTTTTGGAGCCTAACGCAGCCCCTCAGACAACTCTAAATACCAGCGTTGTCTTAAGGGTGCGTTGGGAAAAAAAGCTGCGTTAGCTACGCGGGTCTTTACCGACAAAACTCTAAATCTTGGCGAATGTGTTTACTGTCCCCTTAAAGTGATGGTTAAAGGGATACTGAATCCAATTTTATTCTTTCATGATTCAGAATTCAGATAGAGCATGCAATTTTAAGCAACTTTCTAATTTACTCATATTATCAATTTTTCTTCTTTCTTTTGGTATCTTTATTTGAAAAAACAGGAATGTAAACTTACGAGCCTTCCCATCTTTGGTTCAGACCTCTGGATAGCACTTGCTGATAGGTGGCTACATTTAGACACCAATCAACAAATGCTACTCAGGTTCTGAACCAAAAATTGGCTAGCTCCTAAGCTTACATTCTTGCCTTTTCAAATAAAGATACCAAGAGAACGAAGAAAAATTGATAATAATATATTGATAATAGGAGTAAATTAGAAAGCTTAAAATTGCATGCTCTATCTGAATCATGAAATAAAACATTTGGGTTCAGTATCCCTTTAAAGTTGGTGCATATGAAAGCTAATTCTGAAACTATCTTTCATTTTAATAGTACTTTCATTTAGCATAATTATCATGTATACTTTTAATTATTCCTAGTCTGGCCGCCCTCTGCAAATGTCTTTTTTTTTCTCCTCGAGTGACATTTCCACCTTATCCAATCTGCTTTGCAGCTGTATGGCATGGAAAAAAAAACGCTCTTCAAAGCCCTGTGTTTTTGTTAATTTTTTTTTTTTTAAGCCATATGGGGAATTGGATAAGAGGTGAAAATGTGAAAATGCCACCTCAAGGGAAAAAAAAGGTATTTGCAAAATTAGCTTTCCCACACCTTAATCTTTACCGTCACTTTAATGCTGAAAATGGGGGTGTTTCTAAAAAGCTAGTGAAGCTAAAGAAAAACACCTCCAAATAAATTCATTGGGGCCGAATTATCAAGCTCCGAATAGAGCTTGATGCCCCTGCTTCAGTAGTTATGAAGCAGCGGTCTAAAGACCGCTGCTCCATAACTTGCCCGCTGCTATCCTATACGATCAGGCTGATTGACACCCCCTGCTAACAGCCAATTGGCCGTAAATCTGCAGGGGGCAGGATTGCACAATATAATGATAAATGTAATGATAATTGCCGACAGCTTATTCTGTCGGGATTTATTGATGTGCGGCGGACATGATACACTATATCGTATCATGTCCGCGGAAACATTAATAAATAGGCTCCATTGCGTTGTCCTGATTTTAGGAATATCTCATACTGTATGTCTAGGTTACCAAAAAAATTAGAGTAAATGTTGGCCAAATACTACAAAGATGGAATTATTGGTTTAACACTAATATTTGCTTTACTTGGACTGTAAGCAAAATAGGGGTCTCCAAATTAAAACTGCTACACAAAAATTTAGACACACCAGAGTTATTTTTACATTTATTATCCCTTTTATTGAAAATTGCAGAAAATAAAATCTAGGGATAAAAAAACAAAACACTTTATTAAAATAAAATTGTAAAAAAACCCAAAAAACTTGATTAAAGTAAAATGTATTTTCAAACTTTATTAAAATAACTTTATTATGGGGTTTTTCCTCCCGTGTATGTGTTTACAAGGAGATAAGGGGAGATGTCAAAAAAAGCCATTGATAACAAACATTTTTGACATGTGATAATTGTGACTGGCTGTCACAGTGATTCTATGGCATCCAGTGATTGCCCAGTGAGCCTGATACCAGCATGCATTGCATTTCAACATACAGTCACTGTGAATGGCTGTCCCAGTGATTGGATACACAGTAATATTCAAATGTGACTTACCGATGCTAGATTTCCTCACATACTTTTTCTCTGGGATTTGGCTTTGACACGGGTTCAGCAATGCAGAAAACATTACACTATCTCCCTGGGATTAAATTTACTTTAAAATAGACATAAGCTCAAGAATTTAAGGATAAAGAAAAAAAATTACTTAGTATGCCCCCTAAACAATAAATAATAAGTATGGAAACAATTCACTTTTCAGATTTTTTTTATGTTTGCAGCACAGTAATTTATCCCTTCCTTAAAAAAATATCTTAAGAGCAATGATTGACCATTTCCATATTTTTTATATAGAGAGCTGTGCAATTTTTTTTTTTTACAGAGCAGTGAATACCATTTCTTTCATGTAATTGGCAAGAGTCCATGAGCTAGTGACGTATGGGATATACAATCCTACCAGGAGGGGCAAAGTTTCCTAAACCTCAAAACGCCTATAAATACACCCCTCACCACATCCACAATTTAGTTTTACAAACTTTGCCTCCCTATGGAGGTGGTGGGAGTCGGGTCGGGCTCCGCCTCAGAGAATTACAGCTCATTCTACTAGATCAGTCTCCACTTTGTGGGCTTTTAAAGTGAAAGTAAATCCTAGCGTTTTACAAACGCTAGGATTTACTATTGAAACAAATAAAGGGTACTTTCATTCATGAAGTATAAGATACTTCATGTAGAAAGCTCCTTTATTTGATTCAACCAATCGCCGCTCTTAGCTCCTACAGCAGAGCACGGCAAAAAAAATATTTTTGGCTAAGAGGTGACGTTTTCACATCTTAGCCAATAGCAGTGCGGTAAAAAAAACTGGATTTACCGCATGGCTATTGGCTAAGAGGTGAAAACGTCACCTCTTAGCCAAAATTTTTTTTTAGCCGTGGGCTGCTGTAGCAGCTAAGAACGGTGATCGATTGAATCAAATAAAGGAGCTTTCTACATGAAGTATCTTATACTTCATGAATGAAAGTGCCCTTTATTTGTTTCAATAGTAAATCCTAGCGTTTGTAAAACGCTAGGATTTACTTTCACTTTAAGAATGAAGCTTCAGTTGATCAGATTTGCAAAGTAGCAACTTGGTCTTCTTTGCATACATTTACTAAATTCTACCGTTTTGATGTATTTGCCTCTTCGGAAGCAGTTTTTGGTAGAAACGTTCTTAAGGCAGCTGTTTCAGTTTGATTCCTCTGCTTATGTTTTATTTTTTTTATTTTCAATTATGAGAAAAACTTATTTTTTTGGATGTGGATTTAATTTTTTTCAGTGGAAATGGCTGTTTTTATTTTTATCCCTCCCTCTCTAGTGACTCTTCTGTGGAGTACCACATCTTGGGTATTTCTATCCCATACGTTACTAGTTCATTGACTCTTGCCAATTACATGAAAGAAGAACTTACCTGATAAATTCATTTCTTTCATATTGGCAAGAGTCCATGAGACCCACCATTTTTATGGTGGTTATGTTTTTTTTTTGTATAAAGCACAATTATATTTCCAGTTCCTTTTTTGATGCTTTTTACTCATTTTTCTATCACCCCACTACTTGACTATTTGTTAACTGAATTGTGGGTGTGGTGAGGAGTGTATTTATAGGCATTTTGAGGTTTGGGAAACTTTACCCCTCCTGGTAGGATTGTATATCCCATAAGTCACTAGCTTATGGACTCTTGCCAATATGAAAAAAATGAATTTATCAGGTAAGTTCTTACATAAATTATGTTTTTCTTACATTCTTTTAGCTAGTTTAGTCACAATTAACACTTTTATGTAAGTTATTTGCATAAAGCTGCCCCCTTTTATGTTGAATTCCTTATACTATTTTATTTTGTACTTTAGAATTATTATCACATACCCCATAATGCTGTTAATTAACCAATATTTCACCCCTTACCATTAAGCCTTTCTCTGTTCCCTAGGAATCTAGCTTTGCCCCTGAGCTATACATGGCTGATTAACCCCTTCTGTTCCACCCAGAGACTTTTAGACCTAGGAAACCCATCCCTCACTGCCAAAGCAGGACATAAGAGAGCAGATATAGTACTCATCATGTCCCATGTAATGTACTTCAGCCTAGTGTACCAGTCAAATAATTACTAAGAAGTACCAGTCTGTCTGACATGATTCTGCCTCTTGGGTGGTAAAAGAAAACTAGCATTTTTTTTTAAATAAAATTAGTAAAACACCACCACTTAACTCACCTGTAGGGAATGAAAGTCAATAGATAATAAATAAAATGTCATGTGATCAGGGGGCTGTGAGAAGATGCTTAGATACAATTAAATAACAGAGGTAAAAAAGCACATTAATATAACTGTGTTGGTTGTGCAAAACTAGGGAATGGGTAATAAAGGGATCATCTATCTTTTAAAACAACAAAAATTCTGGTGTTGACTGTCTTTTATTTAAGCATATATTATATGTGAAATGTTTATGGTGATTTTCAAGGTTTGAACAAGGAAGTACATTTGTGTGTTTAGTTGTGTACTGAACAGATATTAAATTCTCCTTCAGAGTTTTCAAAAAGTTGGGTCTGTTCATAAAAAAGGGTCTTTAAAATCTTATATTGGAATGAGGGTTGTTTTTGGGCCTGATACCTTTCAGATATGTTAACTTGTTATGAAGTGATTTCCAAGTGTCAGAATGGTGCATAATGCAGGGTCCAGCAATTATATATATATCAAATTTTGAAGCTAACTAAAACTGAAAACTAATTTTTTTTTTGTTTAATCATTTATGTAGAAATTTTTTTAAAAATGAGAACATTGGTAAAATCCTTGCTGTCGCTCTCTGGATTAATGAACTGTGATTGTACAGAGTTTGAAAATGCTTTACCTGAACACAATAACACTTTCCAGTTGGTTGTCTAAAAAGACGATGTCAATGTCAATGCTTAGGGGCCCATTTATCAAGCTCCGAACAGAGCTTGTGGGCCCGTGTTTCTGACGAGTCTTCAGACTCGCCAGAAACAGCAGTTATGAAGCAGCGGTCTAAAGACCGCTGCTCCATAATGCTGTCCGCCTGCTCTGATGAGGCAGACAGTAATCGCCGGAAATCAACCCGATCGAATACGATCGGGTTGATTGACATTCCCCTGCTGGTGGCCGATTGGCCGCGAGTCTGCAGGGGGCGGCGTTGCACCAGCAGATCTTGTGAGCTGCTGGTGCAATGCTGAATACGGAGAGCGTATTGCTCTCCGCATTCAGCGAGGTCTTGTGGAACTGATCCACACTGTCGGATCAGGTCCGCAAGACCTTTGATAAATAGGCCCCTTAGCCTTTTATTTGTATTATAGATCTTGTTATGGGTTTTCCTTCTTCCACAACTTCCATACCTCTTTGATAAGATTAAAAGTGATTCTCTTTTCAATTATGAAACACACACAAATTTCAAGTTACCGGAATAAGGTCACTCACTGTTACTTGATTCATTTAAACCTCAAGGCAAGGATTATGCTGTGTGTTGAATATAGACACTCTGTTCCAGGAAGACGTCTAATTGTTGCCATGGTAAAAGAAACTGGTAATGGACTCTGGAAATCTCTGGAGATTTTAGCAAGCAGAGCTTTCTGTGTTCTGTAGGTCAAACTGACAATCACAACTAATCATTAAATATTCTGTTTTATTTAGCTACCCTTTGAGGAAAATAAAATGTAGAGACCACAAAGCAAAATTTATGAAAATGCCGAGCTGTAACACGTGC
The DNA here is from genome assembly GCF_027579735.1 of Bombina bombina. Classification (NCBI taxonomy): domain Eukaryota; kingdom Metazoa; phylum Chordata; class Amphibia; order Anura; family Bombinatoridae; genus Bombina; species Bombina bombina. The sequence goes on from NC_069504.1 coordinate 408,528,253, forward strand.
CCTTTTAAATAGAGACATAGAAAAAAATAATGTATTTCTCTATATTCAAGACCATTAATGTTACATATCATTATTTATTCTGTGCAGCTGAAATTGTTTTTAAATTTGTCTTTAAGAAAATATTATACTTATTAGGAGTTTGGTTGAAGATAATATTTAATAGAAAACATCTGTTAAAGCTTGCATGTTATTTTTATCATGTAATGCATGTAAATAAGGCTAACAAGATTTACTGTTTAATATTACATGACATATATTATTTACAGAACTCTTACACAGAAATTTGGCAACGGACATTGAGTACCCTAGAAATGCGCAGCTGTCAATGGCACAGATTACAATAGTTAGCACAATTTCTGGGTGTGCTTGTTCTTTGCTCTATGTTAAATTTATTTTTTTGTAGTCTGTGTGTGATGAATGTGGCTGCACACAAAAAGCAGGATCTAGTAAGCAGTTTTTATGGAAATCTGCTATTTTGTAGTAGCTACAGTATCTTATGCCTGTTCATACTATGGGGTATATTTATGAAGCAGCGGATAATGCTTATTCCGTGAGAGCTTTCAGGCTCGCTGGAAATGTAAGTTAAGAAGCAGTGGTCTTAAGACCGCTTCTCCTTAACTCGTCCTCCACCTCTGAGGTGATGGTGAGACATCATCCTGATCATATACGATCGGGATGATTGACACCCCCTGCTAGCAGCTAATGGCCGCGAATGTGCAGGGGGCGGCATTGCACAAGCATTTCACGAGAAATGCTTGAGGAGCGGCCATGAGGAGCGTTTTTTATTCAGTGCTATGTATATAGCACTGCATCACTAACAGTAGTGACATGTATTGCGATACAGCTATACAAACAGCTGCTACACAAAGTATACTTTCATTTATCATTACATGTTTGTAGTGCAGCTTCATTTGTACAAGGTTGATGAAGTATTTTGATCAGCTGTCCTCACCCATTATTAAATAAACAAATACATTAAAGAAAGAGCTATTTCTGAGAAACAAGTAGTTTACCGGAGTTGGTGATGTAGCAGAGCAATGTTATGTTCTCTAAATTCAAGCATGCAGAGAGCAAGGTGTACAGCTTACTCTAAGCTATTTTGCTTTCTTAATACTTCAGATATCACAGTCTATCATGAGCCATGTTTTGGGCTGTTTCCCCCCAAGAAGCCCCCCTTTTTATATGGCACAATCATAATAGCGCAGTTTTGTCTCTTTTTCACTTTTTTTGAGAAAATGTTTTTGCTTATTGAAAATGGCAGCTCTGGGAACTTGATATGTCTTTGGAAGGGCTTCTCGGACACTTGTTAAGACTTTATCATGCCAATTTTCAGACAGTCTTTTGCATTGCATCTATGTTAAACACTCTGAAATGACCACTTGAGACATTCTAAAGGTTTGTTAACATATGTGATATTGATTCATTAAACCTCAATTTGTCCCTATTGGAGAGGCTGTATACAGTATACAGTCAACAGGGTACACATTGTATAGGCACATATACACATGTAAATGTGAAAACATTGTGATATCATGTATAGTTATGGGGATCTGCACCTACATCTAAAATTGATGTGATTTTATATTTCATATCTGATTGTATTTCTGACATGCACTGGTGTAATTGCCACAAACAGTGCAAGCTATTTAAAATCTTGTTTTTACAGAAGATCATATAATCAAGGCTTTCAGAGTTAACTACTACAATCTGTTTCCATCTGCACCACTGCAACCCATCTAAATGCATCTATTATGTTTTATTATCGGTTATTTGTAGAGCGCCAACATATTCCGCAGCGCTATAAACAAAGGGGGAGTACAACAAAACAATTATATGGTAGAGGGCCCTGCCAAGAGTTACACTGTTGTAGTCAGCTCTTAAGAAGGTGATCCACAAACAGCTGGACTATTAGGCTTACATGCTAAGAGGGTTCAGGGGATTGCAGTGGAGGAGAGGAACTGGTATTAGGAAAGGTTAGCGTAGGTTGTATGCGTCCCTGAACAGTAGAGTCTTTAGGGAGCACTTGAAGCTTTTAAAACTAGAAGAGAGTCTTATGGAGCGAGGCAGAGAGTTCCACAAGATGGGAGCCAGTCTGGAGAAGTCCTGTAAACGGGAGTGTGATGAGGTGACAAGAGAGGAGGAGAGTAGGAGGTCATGAGCAGAGCGAAGGGGACGGGAGGGAGAGTATCTGGAGACGAGGTCTGAGATGTAGGGGGGAGCAGTGCAGTTGAGGGCTTTGTATGTCAGAGTGAGGGTTTTGTGTTTGATCCTAGAGGCAAGAGGAAGCCAGTGAAGGGATTGGCAGAGAGGCGCAGCAGATGAAGAGCGACGTGTAAGGAAGATGAGTCTGGCAGAGGCATTCATTATGGATTGTAAAGGAGCTAGGCGGCAGGTGGGGAGACCAGAGAGGACAGAGTTGCAGTAATCAAGGCGGGAAAGAATGAGAGAGTGGATTAAAATCTTAGTTGTGTCTTGTGTAAGGAAGTGTCTAATTTTAGAGATGTTTTTAAGGTGAAAGCGGCAGGCTTTAGCCAATGACTGAATGTGAGGAGTGAAGGAAAGATCTGAGTCGAATGTGACCCCGAGACATCGGGCGTTCGGGGTAGGGGTAATGATGGAGTTGTCGACAGTTATAGAGATATTGGGGGTGGAGATTTTGGAAGAAGGGGGGAAAATGAGGAGCTCAGTTTTGGAGAGATTTAGCTTGAGGTAGTGAGAGGACATCCAGGAAGAGATGTGAGAAAGACAGTTAGTGACACGGGTTAGCAAGGAAGGAGATAGTTCTGGTGTAGAGAAGTAGATTTGGGTGTCATCGGCATACAAATGATATTGGAAACCATGGGACTTAATTAGGGAACCTAGTGATGACGTATAGATTGAGAAGAGAAGGGGACCGAGGACAGAGCCTTGCGGTACTCCGACAGAAAGTGGTGACGGGGCAGAGGAGGCCCCAGAGAAGGCTACACTAAAGGTACGGTTTGACAGATAGGAAGAGAGCCACGAAAGGGCTGTGTCACAGATGCCGAAGGATTGGAGGGTTTGGAGCAGAAGAGGGTGGTCGACAGTGTCAAAGGCTGCGGACAGATCAAGGAGGATAAGCAGAGAGAAGTGGCCTTTTGATTTAGCTGTAAGTAGGTCGTTGGTGACCTTAACAATAGCTGTCTCTGTGGAGTGATAGAGACGAAATCCAGATTGCAGCGGGTCAAGAAGAGAGTTTAATGTAAGGAAATGGGATAGGTGTGCATATACTAGTTTTTCGAGAAGCTTTGAAGCAAGAGGGAGGAGGGAAATTGGGCGGTAGTTGGATTGGGAGGTAGGATCAAGGGAAGGTTTTTTGAGGATAGGTGTGACCAGTGCATGTTACATTGATGAGGGAAATGTACCAGTGCTGAGGGAGAGGTTGAAAATGTGTGTTAGTATAGGGGTAAGGGTAGCAGAGAGAGAGGGGAGCAGCTGTGAGGGGATAGGGTCAAGGGGACAGGTAGTGAGGTGAGAGCGCAGTATAAGTGATGAAACTTCATCCTCAGTAACAGGGGAGAATGAACTAAGTTTCAGGTTATGAGGGTTGTGGTTGGGTGAGAGTATTTGAGGGGGGGGAGAGAATGGAATTGTGTTGAGAGCTGATTTCATGTCTGATGGAGTCAATTTTGTTAATGAAGTGACTGGCAAAGTCTTGGGCTGACAGAGAAGTTGTATTAGGAAGTGGGGGAGGGCGGAGGAGAGTATTGAAAGTGGAGAACAGACGTTTTGGGTTTGAAGAAAGATTAGAGATAAGGGTAGAGAAGTAGTGTTGCTTGTGGAGATTAAGGGCAGAGTAGTAGGAGTTCAAGATGAATTTGTAATGAAGAAAATCAGCAGAACTCCGTGATTTTCTCCAGTGCCGTTCAGCAGTACGGGAACATCTGAGTAGATACCGTGTCAGAGGAGTATGCCAGGGCTGGGGATGAGTGTGTGATTTCCTAGCAGTGGTAAGAGGGGCGAGATTGTCAAGGACGGATATAAGGGTGGAATTATAGTGGCAGATAGATTGTTCAGGGCAGGAAAAGGTGGAGAAGGATGAGAGGAGTGGTTGAAGGGAATTAGCAAGTTGTTGCTGATCTAAAGACCTAATTCTTCTGTGAAGTTTGGTGTGAGGAGTAGAAGGTGGGAGAGTTGTAGGAAGGGATGAAATGTTGCAGGTAAGGAGATGGTGGTCAGACAGAGGAAAAGGGGAATTTGAGAAGTTTGAGAGAGTGCATCGATAGCTAAAGATCAGGTCAAGGGAGTGACCGTCTTTGTGAGTGGGAGAATCAGTCCATTGTGACAGACCGAAGGAGGAAGTGAGTTGCAGAAGTTGTTTAGCAGATGAGGCAGTGGGATTGTTAAGGGGGATGTTGAAGTCGCCAAGAATGAGGGCAGGGTTGTCAGAGGAAAGGAAGTAGGGTAGCCAGGCAGCCAAGTGATCTAGAAATTGAGTTGCGGAGCCAGTGGGTCGGTATATGACTGCAACACGTACAGAGAGAGGGGAGAATAAGCTAATCATGTGGGTTTAGAATGAGGGAAAAGTGAGGGAAGAGATAGGGTGTATTTGTTGAAAGGTGCAACGAGAGGAAAGTAAAATACCTACACCACCTCCTTGTCTATTACCAGACCTAGGAGTGTGGCTGAAGTGGAGACCCCCATGTGACAGAGCAGCAGTGGATGCTGTGTCTAGGGGAGAGAGCCAGGTTTCTGTTAGGGCCAGAAGGTTGAGGGAGCGGGAGATGAAGAGGTCATGTATAGAAGTGAGTTTATTGCAAACAGAGCGAGAGTTCCAGAGTGCACAGGTGAAAGGGGTAGTGGTTTTAGATGCAAGAGGAATGTGAGAAAGGTGTGCAGAGTTTTGTTTTCTGAGTCTATGGGATGGTACACATGGATGTGCATGGCTTGTCAGTGGTTGGGGACCGGGATTAGGGGAGATGTCACCAGCAGTAAGTAGAAGCAAGAGGGAGAGTGACATGAGATGAGATACATATTTGCAGTAGTGAGACTGCTTTTGAGATGGGCTGGAGGGGGTAGAGAGAGTGGGAGGGAAGCTGTTTCCCAGAAGGCTACCTGTAGAAAGTTATGTGTCAATTGCAGGAGTTAAGTGAGAAGGTCTGTGATTTTTTCTGTGTTCTTAGACTGTGTAAAGGGAGAGATAAATTGGTTAATGATGGTCCAGAGAAAGTGTGTTAAAATGAGTGGGAGGGTACATTTATGGACATTTTAAGCTAAGGGTCAGTCATGCAGAAACCAAAAAAAAAAAACACATCAAAAAACAAAATATTACAGAGATAAGACAGACATATAAGGGTGAAATAAAACCATTAAGACAAATAGACAGATAAATGTATGGGCAGACTGTGTACTGTTTTACTATTGCTACTGTATATGGTCCTTTGACGACTTTCAGAGGGACTGTTTAAAGCAAGATTTTTGTTTAGTGTTTGCTAAAGGCACGGTTCCATTTTGGTGTGAACTGTACACAAAACAGTGACTGACATTTTTAAAACTGTAAATCTTGTTGTTCCTTCTTTGCGGCTTAGTATTTTTCTCAGAGAACCTTAAACGAGATTGCCTCCATATATGCAGTCCAAACTCGTTAATGACAGTGTATGTGTTATTGAATTTGTAATCTGATCCGAGCATTTGTGACCGTGAGTTCATAGAAATTTAGCGTGACTTGAGACCTGAAGTAAAGTTTTAGGGCTAGAATGAAAGTATAAAAAAACACATGCAAAACATAATAAAATGCAGTATAACTCATATATAAGCATATTAAATGTAAAATAAAAGTTTATTTTTTAAATAAATGTATAAAAAGTGTTTAAAAGGGATATGGTATATGCCAAGGTGTTTGACAGGGAAGGGCTATATATATATATATATATATATATATATATATATAATATTCTGGTGGGATCTGCACTCTCACTAACCTTTTGTGGACAGCAACCAGGGTGCTGGTAGAGTAAATAAATAATACTGTTGATCTAAAGAAGGGGATCTTTTCCCCAAAATGTCACCTTAATAAAACACTTGTTTCAGATGTCATTTAAATTCCACTGAGTGCAGTTAAACTATATATATGTTCAATAGTGCTAATATATTTGTGCTACATTTGTAATCAAGGCCCATATACCTAAACATTGTTGGACACATTGGGGCATAGTTATCAAAGCGTCAATCTCAGTGCATTCGCCGGCGTCAATACCAGACATCGCCAGATATCGCTGACACGGATCTAGATACAATCCCCTTATTTATAAAAAAAAAGTCAAAAACACGCGCATCAAGTATGGCGCGATGAGCATCGGACTGTTGTTAACTAACAGTCATCGATGACGCAGTTATTCTGTTTTTTCCCAACTTTATTTATACCATTTAATTACTGTCCATGAACAAGCACATTTCTCTAAAGCTAATCTTTTATTTTTCATCTGTTAAAGTGAATGTAAATTTTGATGCTAAAGTGCCCGGTTTTTAAAAGTTCGATTAAAAACAGGGGCACTTTAATTCATCAAAATTTACATTTCACTCCTGTTGTGAAAAAAAAAACTTACCTTTTAAACTTGACAGCAGCTCCAGCTTCCTCCGGTCGTCGCAAGCCATTTCTGATGTCAGAAATGATGGATAGGTCATCCTCCAATCATGGCTTCCCCCCCCCCCCCCCCGGGGGAATCAGTGTCTGATTCAATGCCGTGATTGGAGGAAGCCAGATTCCTCATTTTAGACCCAGGAAGAGGCTTTGCAACGGGTGGAGGAAGCTGGAGCTGCTATCAAGATTAAAAGGTAAGTTTTTTTTTCACAACAGGAGTGAAATGTAAATTTTGATTAAATAAAGTGCCCCTGTTTTTAATCGAATTTTTAAAAAACCAGGCACTTTAGCATCAAAATTTACATTCACTGTAATGTCCAAGAATTAGATAGATTTATACCTCAACAAACAATATCTCATAGAAAGTTATTTTTATATTTATTTGTTATATGATACTTTCACATACATTAATGTTTATTTTTATTTCTAGAAGTCATGATATGCTTTTATCTCTTTTTTTTATAAATGATTATTAATGCTAGAATTTGTACATATATCTTTGCACATACTTGCATGTGTATATATATATATATATATATATATATATATGTGTGTGTCTGTTATGTCAGAAATCTTTTGCAAACATATCTTACATGTCCCTAAGTTCCTTATTTTTGTTCTAAACAATGTTGTGTGTCATATCTCTGTGTTTATTTATACCACTATATATATATATAGTATAAATGTATTGTTATTCTGAGCAGGAATAATTGTGAATATAGCATGTAATCAGGGTATCATATGCATTTATTTGCAATCAATGGATGGTACAGTTTTATCTCTGTACCTGTGTAACCCCTACACAGGTATTATAAAATGGGCTGGCATATAAGATGACATTTCTTACTGAAAAAGAAATTCAAGAGAAGGAAGAAATACACTGAAAATAGCATGACAGTAAAGAGGAGATTTTAATTTCTGCTGTATCTGAATCATGACAGTTTAATGTTATGTGGGCTATCCCTTTGAGCTATCAGTTTAAGATTTTATTGAATCAAACATCAATTCGAAATGTTGAAATCATTGTCTAAAATATTACACTGTGTGTCCTAATGTCAGCATCAATGTTTATCTTTCATACTAATTTTACATATACATACTTATAAAAGTATAATACATAATTTAACAAATGGTACTTACAAGTTCTGATGAGTGATCAATGACACAAGTATCGAGCAATTTGATTCGTTAGTGATAGTTTAAAATGTATATTTGAATCAGATTGGCTGATGTCATAAATCATGTGATTATGCATATTCCAATCAAAAGTGGTTGAAAAATTCACTAGTGTGTGGGTTGTTTAGGAGTTTGCGTCATAATTGGTGCAAAAAGTGTTGCGTCAAAATTGGTGCAAAGTGGAGAGTGTGACTTGTATTACATGGCTTAAACATGGTGCACATAGATTTTGCACAAAAAATAAAAAGGAAGTTAGCTATGTTATGTTGTGTATTTATTTCATTTTTATCTCTATCTATTAGTGCGACAAGTTTGGGGCAAAACTTTTCAACAAATTTTGAGAAAGAATATTGTCCCCTTGCTTTTTAACGAGAGACAAATTTGTAACATAATCCACAAGTAGTAATCTATTTTTAATTTGTATCCCTATATCTACTAGTGCACCAAATGTGGAGCAATAATATTGTTTGATTTAGAAAGGGTATACAATTTTAATAGTTTCTAATTTACTTTTATTATGTAGTATACTTCATTCTCTTGCAGCATCGAACATAAACTTTTCTGTGTTTTCAGACTCCGATTGAGTTCTATGGCATCTGCGGCCTCAAGGGTGGCGGATTGAAAACTATGTACGCTGTGTCGGAATAGACGCGAGCGTACCTGTTAAATGTTTGATACATTTGGAAAAGGGTCAAATAGAGTCAAATCTGAATTTGAAACATCTGTAATGACGCAAGCATCGATCTGCGTCAGATTGAGATCACGGGAGCGTATATTACGTCACAAATTTCAACATTTGATGATCTTGACGCTTTGATAACTATGATGAATCAATCTCGTGACAAATACGACACGGGATTCAAACGTATTTTCAGTTGACACTTTCATAAATATGCCCCATTGAGGCCTAGTTGACAAGTAGAGCTAAAAAATATTAGCTCTATTTTGTGTTAACATTGCGCAATGGCGTTTCTGTTTTTTCACTCTTGAGTGATAGGCTAGGGTGCTCTGCATTTTGGATTGCATGCTAAATCCCTCACATAAAAGACTTCTATGGGGGTGTGTAGTAAAATTCATATTGTATATATAACTGTTTTTTCCTCTATGCTTTAGAATTTAAAACAATGATTCTGGCTGTATTTCTCTAGTAAGGTGTATCCAGTCCACGGATCATCCATTACTTATGGGATATTCTCATTCCCAACAGGAAGTTGCAAGAGGACCCACAGCAAAGCTGTTATATAGCTCCTCCTCTTCCTACCATATCCAGTCATTCTCTTGCAACTCTCAACGCGCATGGATGTAGTAAGAGGAGAGTGGTGAAAAATAGTTAGTTTATTTCTTCAATCAAAAGTTTGTTATTTTAAATAGTACCGGAGTTGTGCTATTTCTTCTCAGGCAGAGATAGAAGAAGAATCTGCCTGAGTTTTTCTATGATCTTAGTAGGTTGTAACTAAGATCCATTGCTGTTCTCACACATATCTGAGGAGTGAGGTAACTTCAGAGGGAGAATGGCGTGCAGTTTATTCTGCTATCAGGTATGTGCAGTTATAATTTTTTCTAGGATTGGAAATGCTATAAATTGCTGCTGATTCCTGATAAATGTAAGTTAAGCCTGAATACAGTGATTTAATAACGACTGGTATCATGCTTGCTCTCAGGGGTATTTCCCTTATAGATATGCTATATAAAACATTTGCTGGCATGTTTAATCGTTTTTTATATATGCTTGGTGATAAAACTTTATTGGGGTCTAATTTTTTCCACATGGCTGGCTTTATTTTTGCCTAGAAACAGTTTCCTGAGGCTTTCCACTGTTGTAATATGAGTGGGAGGGGCCTATTTTAGCGCTTTATTGCGCAGTTAAAATTACAGACTGAGGCATCCAGTTTTCCTTAGGAGTCCCCTGAATGCTGCAGGACATCTCTAAAGAGCCTAAAATCGTTTATTGGGGAAGGTAGGAGCCACAGTAAAGCTGTGGCACTTTGCTGGGACTGTTAAAAAACGTCTATGTCGTTTTTTTGATCCGTTTTTTGAACTAAGGGGTTAATCATCCATTTGCAAGTGGGTGCAATGCTCTGTTAGCCTATTACATACACTGTAAAAAATTCGTTTGTGTAACTGCCTTTTTTCACTGTTTTTCAAATTTTGACAAAATTTGTTTCTCTTAAAGGCACAGTACCGTTTACTTATATTGCTTGTTAACTTGAATTAAAGTGTTTTCCAAGCTTGTTAGTCTCATTGCTAGTCTGTATAAACATGTCTGACATAGAGGAAACTCCTTGTTCATTATGTTTAACAGCCATGGTGGAACCCCCTCTGAGAATGTGTACCAAATGTACTGATTTCACTTTAAGCAATAAAGATCATATTATGTCTTTGCAAAATTTATCACCAGAGGATTCTGATGAGGGGGAAGTTATGCCGACTAACTCTCCCCTCGTGTCAGATCCTTTGACTCCCGCTCAAGGGACTCATGCTCAAATGGCGCCAAGTACTTCAAGGGCACCTATAGCGTTTACTTTACAAGACATGGCGGCGGTCATGGATAATACCCTGTCAGCGGTATTAGCCAGACTACCTGAACTTAGAGGTAAGCGAGATAGCTCTGGAGTTAGACGAAATGCAGAGCATACTGATGCTTTAAGATCCATGTCTGATACTGCCTCACAATATACTGAAGCTGAAGAAGGAGAACTTCAGTCTGTGGGTGATGTTTCTGACTCAGGCAGAGTACCTGATTCTGATGTTTCTACATTTAAATTTAAGCTTGAACACCTCCGTGTGTTACTAAAGGAGGTTTTAGCTGCTCTGAATGACTGTGACACAATTGCAGTGTCAGAGAAATTGTGTAGACTGGATAAATACTTTGCAGTGCCGGTGTGTACTGATGTTTTTCCAATACCTAAAAGGTTTACAGAAATTATTACTAAGGAATGGGATAGGCCAGGTGTGCCGTTCTCTCCACCTCCTATTTTTAGAAAAATGTTTCCTATAGACGCCACCACATGGGACTTATGGCAGACAGTCCCTAAGGTGGAGGGAGCAGTTTCTACTTTAGCAAAGCGGACTACTATCCCTGTCGAGGACAGTTGTGCTTTTTCAGATCCAATGGACAAAAAATTAGAAGGTTACCTTAAGAAAATATTTTGTCAACAAGGTTTTATCCTTCAGCCCCTTGCATGCATTGCCCCTGTCACTGCTGCTGCGGCGTTCTGGTTTGAGTCTCTGGAAGAGGCCTTACAGGTAGCGACTCCATTGGATGACATACTTTGAAAACTTAGGGCACTTAAGCTAGCCAATTCTTTTGTTTCTGATGCCATTGTTCATTTGACTAAACTAACGGCTAAGAATTCTGGTTTTGCTATACAGGCGCGCAGAGCGCTATGGCTTAAATCATGGTCAGCTGACGTGACTTCCAAATCTAAGCTGCTTAACATTCCTTTCAAGGGGCAGACCTTATTCGGGCCTGGTTTGAAGGAGATCATTGCTGATATCACTGGAGGAAAAGGTCATGCCCTTCCTCAGGACAGGTCCAAATCCAGGGCCAAATAGTCTAATTTTCGTGCCTTTCGAAACTTCAAGGCAGGTGCGGCATCAACCTCCTCTAATGCAAGACAAGAGGGAACTGTTGCTCAATCCAAAGCGGTCTGGAAACCAAACCAGACCTGGAACAAGGGTAAGCAGGCTAGAAAACCTGCTGCTCCCTCCAAGACAGCATGAAGCAACGGCCCCCTATCCGGTAACGGATCTAGTGGGGGGCAGACTTTCACTCTTCGCCCAGGCGTGGGCAACAGATGTTCAGGATCCCTGGGCGTTGGAAATTATATCCCAGGGATATCTTCTGGACTTCAAAGCTTCTCCCCCAAAAGGGAGATTTCACCTTTCACAATTATCTGCAAACCAGATAAAGAGAGAGGCATTCTTACACTGTGTACGAGACCTCCAAGTTATGGGAGTGATCCATCCAGTTCCAAACGAGGAACAAGGACAGGGTTTTTACTCAAATCTGTTTGTGGTTCCCAAAAAAGAGGGAACATTCAGACCAATTTTGGATCTAAAGATCTTAAACAAATTCCTCAGGGTTCCATCATTCAAGATGGAAACTATCCGTACCATCCTGCCTATGATCCAGGAGGGTCAATATATGACTACAGTGGATCTAAAGGATGCTTACCTTCACATTCCGATACACAAAGATCATCATCGGTTTCTCAGGTTTGCCTTTCTAGACAGGCATTACCAGTTTGTAGCTCTTCCCTTTGGATTAGCTACAGCCCCAAGAATTTTTACAAAGGTTCTAGGGTCGCTTCTAGCGGTCCTAAAGCCGCGAGGCATAGCAGTAGCACCTTATTTAGACGACATCCTGATTCAGGCGTCAAACTTCCAAATTGCCAGGTCTCATACGGACGTAGTACTGGCATTTCTGAGGTCGCATGGGTGGAAAGTGAACAAGGAAAAGAGTTCTCTATCCCCACTCACGAGAGTTTCCTTTCTAGGGACTCTGATAGATTCTGTAGAAATCAAAATTTACCTGACGGAGTCCAGGTTATCAAAGCTTCTAAATTCCTGCCGGGTTCTTCATTCCATTCCGCACCCCTCGGTGGGTCAGTGTATGGAAGTAATCAGCTTAATGGTAGCGGCAATGGACATAGTGCCGTTTGCACGCTTACATCTCAGACCACTGCAACTATGCATGCTCAGTCAGTGGAACGGGGATTACACAGATTTGTCCCCTCAACTGAATCTGGACCAAGAGACCAGGGATTCTCTCCTCTGGTGGCTATCTCGGGTCCATCTGTCCAAAGGTATGATCTTTCGCAGGCCAGATTGGACGATTGTAACAACAGATGCCAGCCTTCTAGGTTGGGGTGCAGTCTGGAACTCCCTGAAGGCTCAGCGATTGTGGACTCAGGAGGAGTCTCTCCTTCCAATAAATATTCTGGAACTAAGAGCGATATTCATTGCTCTTCAGGCTTGGCCTCAGTTAGCAACTCTGAGGTACATCAGATTTCAGTCGGACAACATCACGACTGTGGCTTACATCAACCATCAAGGGGGAACAAGAAGTTCCCAAGTGATGTTAGAAGTCTCAAAGATTATTCGCTGGGCGCAGTTTCACACCTGCCATCTATCAGCTATCCATATCCCAGGTGTAGAGAACTGGGAGGCGGATTTTCTAAGTCTACAGACTTTTCATCCGGGGGAGTGGGAACTCCATCCGGAGGTGTTTGCACAGGTGATTCATTGCTGGGGAAAACCAGAACTGGATCTGATGGCGTCTTGACAGAATGCCAAGCTTCCCTGTTATGGATCCAGGGCAGGGTGACGCTGATAGATGCTCTAGCAGCGCCCTGGTCTTTCAACCTGGCTTATGTGTTTCCACCGTTTCCTCTGCTCCCTCAACTGATAGCGCCTGCGTGGCCACGCAGGACCTGGTATGCAGACCTAGTGGACATGTCATCCTTTCCACCATGGACTCTGCCTCTGAGACAGGACCTTCTACTTCAGGGTCCTTTCCTCCATCCAAATCTAATTTCTCTGAGACTGACTGCATGGAGATTGAACGCTTGATTTTATCAAAGTGTGGCTTCTCCGAGTCAGTCATTGATACCTTAATACAGGCACGAAAGCCTGTCACCAGCAAAATTTACCATAAAATATGGCGTAAATATCTTTATTGGTGTGAATCCAAGGGCTACTCATGGAGTAAGGTCAGGATTCCTAGGATATTATCTTTTCTCCAAGAAGGCTTGGAAAAAGGTTTGTCAGCTAGTTCCTTAAAGGGACAGATTTCTGCTCTGTCTATTCTTTTGCACAAATGTCTGGCAGACGTTCCAGACGTTCAGGCTTTTTGTCAGGCTTTAGTCAGAATCAAGCCTGTGTTTAAACCTGTTGCTCCACCATGGAGCTTAAATTTGGTTCTTAAATTTATTCAAGGTGTCCCGTTTGAGCCTCTTCATTCCATTGATATAAAACTTTTATCTTGGAAAGTCCTTTTTTTGGTAGCTATTTCCTCGGCTCGTAGAGTCTCCGAGTTAGCTGCCTTACAATGTGATTCTCCTTATCTAATTTTTCATTCTGATAAGGTAGTCCTGCGTACCAAACCTGGGTTTTTACCTAAGGTGGTATCTAACAAGAATATCAATCAAGAGATTGTTGTTCCATCCTTGTGTCCTAATCCTTCTTCAAAGAAGGAACGTCTATTACACAATTTGGACGTGGTTCGTGCTTTAAAGTTTTACTTACAAGCTACTAAGGATTTTCGGCAAACATCTGCTTTGTTTGTTGTTTACTCTGGTCAGAGGAGAGGTCAAAAGGCTTCGGCAACCTCTCTTTCTTTTTGGCTAAGAAGCATAATACGCTTAGCCTATGAGACTGCTGGACAGCAGCCCCCTGAAAGGATTACAGCTCATTCTACTAGAGCTGTGGCTTCCACCTGGGCCTTTAAAAATGAGGCCTCTGTTGAACAGATTTGTAAGGCGGCGACTTGGTCTTCGCTTCATACTTTTTAAAATTTTTACAAATTTGATACTTTTGCTTCTTCGGAGGCTATTTTTGGGAGAAAGGTTTTACAGGCAGTGGTACCTTCCGTTTAAGTTCCTGCCTTGTCCCTCCCTTCATCCGTGTACTTTAGCTTTGGTATTGGTATCCCATAAGTAATGGATGATCCGTGGACTGGATACACCTTACTAGAGAAAACACAATTTATGCTTACCTGATAAATTTATTTCTCTAGTGGTGTATCCAGTCCACGGCCCGCCCTGTAATTTTAAGGCAGGTTATTTTTAAATTTAAACTGCAGTCACCACTGCACCCTATGGTTTCTCCTTTCTCTGCTTGTTTTCGGTCGAATGACAGGACATGGTAGGAAGGGGAGGAGCTATATAACAGCTTTGCTGTGGGTCCTCTTGCAACTTCCTGTTGGGAATGAGAATATCCCATAAGTAATGGATGATCCGTGGGCTGGATACACCACTAGAGAAATAAATTTATCAGGTAAGCATAAATTGTGTTTTTTTTTTATTTTATATATAAACAAGCCAGCAGTGTGAATCATAAGCAAAAATTTAAAAATTTAAAAAAAAACAGTGTATTCCATTGAAAACAGGCCAAGATAGGTTATCAAGAGAGCATGCCAAGAATTTAATAAATAAAACAAATCATGCAAAATCCCATACAAACAGAGTATTTTCTGGCGAATACTGTTTATGAAGGTTCTTAATGCAAACCCTGAAAAACAATGATAAGCAATTTGCTTAGTTTAAAATAGACTGCAAATTGTAAAATGGCAATCACTGTAACAAAGACACTTCCATAAATAGTATAATTTGCCTGGTATGTTTTGAGCACTACTATTGGCAATAATTATATTTTCCTTATTAAAATTCATTGCCTGAGGCAGCCCATGCAATTGAATTATAGAAATTAATTATTTGGGAATGGAATCTGCATCAAATTACCCCAAATGCTTTCAGTGTTATTATGCTGGTATATCTGTCTACTGGAGTATTCAATGCTAATTAGAATTTTCAGGTCAGTGATATAATAAAGTACTAAAAGACCAATCTCTCTTCCTTGTTCCAGCAGGATTGTAACTAAGCAGCATGTCAAGTAGATCCCATGCACACTGAATGATACAGACAAAGAGGAATTTGAACACAATATTAATCCTTGTGTTCTAGTATATTTTTAAATTTCTGGAAGAGACAGAGGAATCAGTGCTTTTCTTTAATATAGTAAAAATTCCTCCATCTAGTAGTGTGACACCTGTATGAAAGACACTTTATGTTTGCATATAATTGCACATCTTTATAGAGCCTTTGTTTTTTAAAACAATGTTAATCAACCTAGGGGCATGCAGTACTGTTCTAATGGAATGTGGTAGTCAGTAGATCAAAACTGTCTGACCTTTTTAAATATGGGACCCCACTGGAACAGTCATTTCACCCACAGGGCTGGTGATCAGCATTTACAAATATCAGCCAGGATAAAATAAATTTCAGTAGCTCTCATCCTATCGCTAATACAATCATTTTAGAACAGTACTATATTGATAACAACTCAGAGGAAAAAATGGAGAAGCATATCTATAAGTGGTTAGGTCCAATGAAAACATTTCCCCCAGCGATACAACAACAATTTATATTTATTCTTAAAAAAACAACCTTCTTTGATGTGGATACAAGCAGGTAAACTGCCAGTGGAGTGGGCATGATTTTTGGATAATAAGAGGGAAAAGAAGAGGTAATAGTGATTAAAGGTGGGACGGTGGGCACGGGGGATGCGGGGGAGAGAGGAAGGACAACTTTGTTCCCCCTTTTTTTTTTCTTTCTTTCTTTGTGTTTGTTCTTTTATTTATTTTTTTGTTTTGTGTCTTTTCATTTCAATTATGTTTTGTGATGAAGGGAAAAGAAAAAAAAGAAGAAAAATTGAATTCTCCAACAGTATAAAGATATATGAGGATTGATTGGTTATATTTTCTGATACTATTAAATATGAGGATGTTAGGCTTAAACGTAACTTTCTTTTCCCCATAGACATCTATAGGGTTGCGTTACAGCGATCTTCATTCTGCGAGCGCAAGTGTTTTTCTAACACTCTCTCCCTATTGATGTCTATGGGGTAAAGCGTGCACAAGCACGTAAACCCAGCCCTTGGCATTTATGCGGAATGGAGCTTAACGCACAATAACACACAGCACAAGGAGGCTCTTCAGTAACTCGTAATGGCAGCGCTATGGAGAGTTCAATAACGCAAATTTTGTTTTGCCGTTAGTTTCGCACCTTGTTTAGTGCAAAACTCGTAATCTAGGTGATAGCTAGTAAATTAGCTCATACTTCTATGTCACCACATTTAAAATGACAAGTGTAACCAATTTAAAAATAAACACAGACCAAGAAATGATATACCTTAGATCTACATGGGGCATTAAAGGGATTCAGATAGGTTCATGATTCGGATAGAGCATGCAATTCTAAGCAACTTTCTAATTTACTCATATTATAATTTTTTCTTAGTTCTCTTGCTATCTTAAGTTGAAAAAAAGCAGGAATGTAAGGTAAGGAGCCTGCCCATTTTGGTTCAACAACTGGGTAGCGCTTGCTGAATAGGTGACTACATTTATCCCCCAAGCAGCAAGTGCTACCCAGGTTCTGAACCAAAAATGGTCCGTCTCTTAAGCTTACATTTGTGCTTTTTTAAATAAAGATACCAAGACAATGAAGAAAAATTGATAATAGGAGTAAATTAGGTTACTTAAAATTGCATGTTCTATCTGAATCATGAAAGAAAAAAAATGGGTTTAGTCGTGTCCCTTTAATAAGATGGTATATAAAAAAAAGAATATTTATTGTGTGGTTGATGGAGAGTTTGAGAAACGGGTAGATTTATCAAAGCTTCAACTGAAAATATTCTGGAATCCTCAAATTTGACGCGAGATTAATCCGCCGTAGTTAACAAAGCGTCAAGATCGTCAAATGTTGAAATGTGTGACGTAATATAGACTCCCGCGATATCAATGCGATGCAGATCGATGCTTGCGTCATTCCAGATGTTTCAAATTCACATTCGACTTTTTTTGACCCTCTTCCCAATTTATCAAACATTCAACAGGTACGCTTGTGTCAATTCCGACGCAGCGTACCTATCATTCAAACCGCCATTCTTGAGGCCACGAATGCCATAGAAATCAATGGAAGTCTGAAAACACAGAAAGGTTATGTTTGATGCTGCAAGACAATGAAGCATATTAGATCATAAAAGTAAATTAGAAACTTTATTTAAATTGTTTACTCTTTCTAAATCAAACAATATTATTGCTCTAAATTTGGTGCACAGTATTGCTCCAAATTTGGTGCAAAGTATTGCTCCATATTTGGTGCACTAGTTACTAGTAGATATAGACTATGTTTAAGGTATGTAATGCAAGTCCCACTCTTCACTTCACACCAAATTTGACGCAACACTTTTATATATAGGGATAAAAATTATACATTACTACTTATTTATTATGTTATATCTTTGTCTCTCATTACAAAGAAAGGGGACAATATTATTGCTCCAAATTTGGTGCAATGTATTGCTCCAAATTTGATGCAAAGTATTGCTCCAAATTTGGTGCAATGTATTGCTCAAAACTTGGTGCACTAGTAGATATAGAGGTAAAAATGAAATAAATACATAACATAATATAGCTAACTTCCTTTTTTTTTTTTATATAAATCTATTTTCACTATGTTTAAGGTATGTAATACAAGTCCCACTCTTATATGCCAGCCCATTTTATAACACCTGTGTAGTGATGTCGCAAACTGAAAATTTTCCATTCACGAACGGCGAATGCAAACGTCCTCAAACGGGCGAACCGGGCGAACCGCCATTGACTTCAATAGGCAGGTGAATTTTAAAACCTACAGGGACTCTTTCTGGCCACAATAGTGATGGAAAAGTTGTTTCAAGGGGACTAACACCTGGACTGTGGCATGCCGGAGGGGGATCCATGGCAAAACTCCCACGTAAAATTACATAGTTGATGCAGAGTCTGGTTTTAATCCATAAAGGGCATAAATCACCTAACATTCCTAAATTGTTTGGAATAACATGCTTTAAAACATCAGGTAGTGTAAGGGTTACGCCCGCTTCACAGTGACAGACCAAACTCCCCGTGTAACGCACCGCAAACAACCGCAAACAGTCCATTTGCACAACCACGAGATAGATAGATTTGATAGATACATGGATACATAGATTAGATAGATAGATCAATAGATGCAATATACATTTGATAGATACGATAAATAGATAGATTTGATAGATAAATAGATTGATTTGATAGATATATAATTTCCCAGACAGAGAATTACAAGACGTGCGGTCTGGGACCCATGGTAAGGTTTCCAGAGGCAGTTGCGGCGCCAGGGGACGTGTATATGGCATGGATTTTAGGAACCGGGAGATGGAAAAAGATGCTTGGTCGGTCCTCCTACTTCAAATTTGGGGCACTGCGCGTGCAATCTACTGTGCCACCAGATATGAGTGGTGTGTTAAGTAATACTATTCTGATCAGTTTAATACCTGTTACTCCCCCTATCGGGGGACGTGTATATGGCATGGATTTTAGGAACCGGGAGATGGAAAAAGATGCTTGGTCAGTCCTCCTACTTCAAATTTGGGGCACTGCGCGTGCAATCGTGGCCGGACCTTTAGCCGACGGACATTTGTCCGACAGACATTTGGCCGAAACACAAGTGGTTGTCACAAAACAGTCCGGCCACGAGATAGATAGATTTGATAGATAGATACATAGATTAGATAGATCAATAGATGCAATATACATTTGATAGATACGATAGATAGATAGATAGATAGATAGATAGATAGATAGATAGATTTTATAGATAAATAGATAGATTTGATAGATAGATAATTTCCCAGACAGAGAATTACAAGACGTGTATATGGCATGGATTTTAGGAACCGGGAGATGGAAAAAGATGCTTGGTCGGTCCTCCTACTTCAAATTTGGGGCACTGCACGTGCAATCTACTGTGCCACCAGATATGAGTGGCGTGTTAAGTAGTACTATTCTGATCAGTTTAATACCTGTTACTCCCCCTATCGGGGGACATGTATATACCATGGATTTTAGGAACCGGGAGATGGAAAAAGATGCTTGGTCAGTCCTCCTGCAATCTACTGTGCCACCAGATATGAGTGGTGTGTTAAGTAGTACTATTCTGATCAGTTTAATACCTGTTACTCCCCCTATCGGGGGACGTGTATATGGCATGGATTTTAGGAACCGGGAGATGGAAAAAGATGCTTGGTCGGTCCTCCTACTTCAAATTTGGGGCACTGCGCGTGCAATCTACTGTGCCACCAGATATGAGTGGTGTGTTAAGTAGTACTATTCTGATCAGTTTAATACCTGTTACTCCCCCTATCGGGGGACGTGTATATGGCATGGATTTTAGGAACCAGGAGATGGAAAAAGATGCTTGGTCGGTCCTCCTACTTCAAATTTGGGGCACTGCGCGTGCAATCGTGGCCGGACTTTTAGCTGACGGACATTTGGCCAAAACACAAGTGGCTGTCACAAAACAGTCCGGCCACGAGATAGATAGATTTGATAGATAGATACATAGATTAGATAGATAGATCAATAGATGCAATATACATTTGATAGATACGATAGATAGATTTGATAGATAAATAGATAGATTTGATAGATAGATAATTTCCCAGACAGAGAATTACAAGACGTGCGGTCTGGGACCCATGGTAAGGTTCCCAGAGGCAGTTGCGGCGCCAGGGGACGTGTATATGGCATGGATTTTAGGAACCGGGAGATGGAAAAAGATGCTTGGTCGGTCCTCCTACTTCAAATTTGGGGCACTGCGCGTGCAATCTACTGTGCCACCAGATATGAGTGGTGTGTTCATGTTCAGTAGTACTATTCTGATCAGTTTAATACCTGTTACGCCCCCTATCAGGGGACGTGTATATGGCATGGATTTTAGGAACCGGGAGATGGAAAAAGATGCTTGGTCGGTCCTCCTACTTCAAATTTGGGGCACTGCGCGTGCAATCTACTGTGCCACCAGATATGAGTGGTGTGGTTTTTGAAGCCACAGTGCTGTAGCAGCGGCCAGAAAAATTAATGTTTGTTTCCCAGGCAGAACGTGCCCTAAAACATTGCGGCTAGTTGGTGGCGGATAAGTCACGCAAGTCATCCGGCATTCAAAGATAAAATACAGCAGCGTGTGGACCATTTTTAGCCCAAGGCAGCTCATGTTATCAGGCCTTTTTTAGTCGAATGTATCGCCCAATGTCAGTCCCTTCGGGATCCATCCCTCATTCATCTTAATAAAGGTGAGGTAATCTAAACTTTTTTAACCTAGGCAACTTCTCTTCTCAGTGACAATACCTCCTGCTGCACTGAAGGTCCTTTCTGACAGGACACTTGAAGCGGGGCAGGCCAGAAGTTCTATTGCAAATTGGGATAGCTCAGGCCACAGGTCAAGCCTGCACACCCAGTATTCAAGGGGTTCATCGCTCCTCAGAGTGTTGAGATCTGCAGTTAAGGCGAGGTAGTCTGCTACCTGTCGGTCGAGTTGTTCTCTGAGGGTGGACCCCGAAGGGCTGTGGCGATGCATAGGACTTAAAAAGCTCCGCATGTCCTCCATCAACAACACGTCTGTAAAGCGTCCTGTCCTTGCCGGCGTGGTCGTGGGAGTTGGAGGATTACTTTCACCTCTTCCCCTGTTAGATTCCCGTTGTGCTGTGACATCACCCTTATACGCTGTGTAAAGCATACTTTTTAATTTATTTTGGAACTGCTGCATCTTTTCTGACTTGCGGTAATTCGGTAACATTTCAGGTACTTTATGCTTATACCGGGGGTCTAGTAGCGTGGACACCCAGTACAGGTCATTCTCCTTCAGCTTTTTTATACGAGGGTCCCTCAACAGGCACGACAGCATGAAAGA
Source organism: Bombina bombina (assembly GCF_027579735.1). Taxonomy (NCBI): domain Eukaryota; kingdom Metazoa; phylum Chordata; class Amphibia; order Anura; family Bombinatoridae; genus Bombina; species Bombina bombina. Next base: position 408,549,517 of record NC_069504.1, read on the forward strand.
CCCCATTTGCACAAGGTTGGATGCCGAGCTACTCATGTCCCGTTCCTCGTCCTCAGTGATCTCACTGAAGGTATCTTCTTCCCCCCAGCCACGTACAACACCACGTGTACCAGATAGGTGACAACGAGCACCCTGGGATGCCTGTTGTGGTTGGTCTTCCTCCTCCTCCTCAAAGCCACATTCCTCCTCTGACTCCTCTTCCTCACAATCCTCTTCCAGCGTTGCCGCAGGTCCAGCAAGCGATGCTGATAAGGCTGTTTCTGGTGGTGATGGTGACCACAACTCTTCCTCTTCACGCTCATCTACGGCCTGATCCAGCACTCTTCGCAGGGCACGCTCCAGGAAGAAAACAAATGGTATGATGTCGCTGATGGTGCCTTCGGTGCGACTGACTAGGTTTGTCACCTCCTCAAAAGGACGCATGAGCCTACAGGCATTGCGCATGAGCGTCCAGTAACGTGGCAAAAAAATTCCCAGCTCCCCAGAGGCTGTCCTAGCACCCCGGTCATACAAATACTCGTTAACGGCTTTTTCTTGTTGGAGCAGGCAGTCAAACGTGTCGGGCTGTCAAAAATCAAGCGCCTCACTGGCATGTTGTTTCGCCGCTGGATATCAGAAAACTGCGCCATGGCCGTGTAGGAACGCCTGAAATGGCCACACACCTTCCTGGCCTGCTTCAGGACGTCCTGTAAGCCTGGGTACTTATGCACAGAGCGTTGTACGATCAGATTACACACATGTGTCATGCACGGCACATGTGTCAACTTGCCCAATTTCAATGCCGCCACCAAATTACTTCCGTTGTCAGAAACCACTTTGCCGATCTCCAGTTGGTGCGGAGTCAGCCACTGATCCACCTGTGCGTTCAGGGCGGACAGGAGTGCTGGTCCGGTGTGACTCTCTGCTTTCAGGCAAGTCAACCCCAAGACGGCGTGACACTGCCGTATCCGGGATGTGGAATAGTACCTGGGGAGCTGGGGGGGTGCCGTTGATGTGGAGCAAGACGCAGCAGCAGAAGAAGAGGACTCAGCCGAGGAGGTTATGGAAGAGGATGGAGTAGGAGGAGTAGAGGAGGTGGCAGCAGGCCTGCCTGCAAGTCGTGGCGGTGTCACCAACTCTGCAGAGCCACGCATTCCATGGTTGTCAGCCGTCAGCAGGTTTACCCAATGCGCAGTGTAGGTGATATACCTGCCCTGACCATGCTTTGCAGACCAGCTATCAGTGGTCAGATGGACCCTTGCCCCAACACTGTGTGCCAGACATGCCATTACTTCCTTTCGCACAATCGAGTACAGGTTGGGGATTGCCTTTTGTGAAAAGAAATTTTGGCCGGGTACCTTCTCTGCGGTGTCCCAATAGCTACAAATTTTTTGAACGCCTCAGACTCCACCAGCTTGTATGGAAAAAGCTGGGGGGCTAAGAGTTCAGACAAGCCAGCTGTCAGACGCCGGGCAAGGGGGTGACTTTGTGACATTGGCTTCTTACGCTCAAACATGTCCTTGACAGACACCTGACTGTGGGCAGATGAGCAGGAAATGCTCCGGAAGAGAGACGGAGTGGCGGATGGTTGAGAGGGGGCAAGGAGGACAGCAGTGGTTGACGTGGCTGAAGATGCTGGACCAGGAGGAGGATGGCGGCTTTGAGTTTGTGTGCTGCTTCTACTCATGTGTTGATCCCATAGGCATTTGTGATGTGCGATCATGTGCCTTCGCAAAGCAGTTGTACCTAGGTCGGTGTTGGACTTCCTACGACTCAGTTTCTTTTGGCACAGGTTGCAAATAGCATCACTGTTGTCAGAGGCAGACACACAAAAAAAATGCCACACTGCTGAGCTCTGCGATGACGGCATTCTGGTGGTGGCAACAGCATGCGTTGATTGGCGTGCTGTCTGGCTGACCCCGGGTGCCGATGCATGCTGTCTGACTGTGCCACTAGCTCCTTGCGACGACCTCCCCCTGCTTCCAACTCGTCTCCTCCTCCTCCTCCTCTCTGTCTCCCCATCTGAACTTTCCCCCTGTTCTTCTTCTCTTCTAGCGGGCACCCACGTGACATCCACGGACGCATCGTCATCATCAACCACTTCACTTGTATCTGACAAATCAACAAAGGAAGCAGCAGCGGGTACAACATCATCATCATCACACCGTACGTCCATGTCTGTAATGCTGCCTGACTGAGACATATCACTGTTATTTACATCCTCTGTCAATGATGGTTGCGCATCACTCATTTCTTCCAAATGATGTGTAAATAACTCCTTTGCCAGATCAAGTGAAGTGGCTGTGGTGCTAGTGTTGGTTGTGGCGGCAGGCGGGCGAGTGGTAACTTGAGAGGTGCCCGTAGATAAGCTGGAGGAGGATGGTGCGTCAAGGTTCAGAGCGGAAGCTATAGAAGATTGGGTGTCCTGTGTTAAAAAGTCAACTATGTCCTCCTCAGAACTTTTCGAGTTCATGGTATGTGGCCTCTGAACACTGGCCATTATTCTAGGGCCTAAGGGAATCACAGCACTACGACCACAACGGCACCTGCGTGGTGGCCTGCCTCTGCCTGTCATTTTTTTTTAAATGTACACTTACAATACTATTAAACAAGATATGAGTGGTGCCACTGGGCAAGTGGGCACAGTATACACTGTGAGCCTGACACAAAAAAGCAGACTGATGTTTCACAGTTCAAAAAGTTAAATTTTTTTTAAATTTACACTTACACTACTATTAAACAAGATATGAGTGGTGGCACTGGGCAAGTGGGCACAGTATACGCTGTGAGCCTGGCACACACGCTGGCAGGCAACTGCAATTAGATTACGCTAGCAGACTGATGTTTAACAGTCAAAAAAGTTTTTTTTTTTAAATTTACACTACTGTTACAACAGATATGAGTAGTGGCACTGTGGGCAAGTGGGCATGGCACACACGCTGGCAGGCAGGCAACTGCAATTAGATTACACTAGCAGACTGATGTTTAACAGTCAAAAAAGTTTTTTTTTTAAATTTACACTACTGTTACAACATATATGAGTGGTGGCACTGTGGGCAAGTGGGCCTGGCACACACGCTGGCAGGCAGGCAACTGCAATTAGATTACACTAGCAGACTTATGTTTAACAGTCAAAAAAGTTTTTTTTTTTTTAATTTACACTACTGTTACAACAGATATGAGTGGTGGCACTGTGGGCAAGTGGGCCTGGCACACACGCTGGCAGGCAGGCAACTGCAATTAGATTACACTAGCAGACTGATGTTTAACAGTCAAAAAAGTTGTTTTTTTTAAAATTTACACTACTGTTACAACAGATATGAGTGGTGGCACTGTGGGCAAGTGGGCCTGGCACACACGCTGGCAGGCAGGCAACTGCAATTAGATTACACTAGCAGACTGATGTTTCACAGTCAAAAAAGTTTTTTTTTTTAAATTTACACTAATGTTACACCAGATATGAGTGGTGGCAACGGGCAAGTGGGCACAGTATACGATGTGAGCCTGGCACACACGCTAGCAGGCAGGCAACTGCAATTAGATTACACAGGAAAAAAAAAAGCAGCCCTAAAAAGGGCTTTTTGGGGTGCTGTCCTTACAGCAGAGATCAGATGAGTTCTTCAGGACTGTAGTGGACACTGAATACACTAGCCTAGCTATCAATTTCCCTATTAAATCAGCAGCAGCTACACTGTCCCTCCTCTCACTAAGAAAGCAGCTTCCGAATGAATCTAAAATGGCTGCTGTCCAGGAGCTGGGAGGGTCTGGGAGGGAGTGTCTGCTGCTGATTGGCTGGAATGTGTCTGCAGACTGTGAGATACAGGGTCAAAGTTTACTCAATGATGACGAATAGGGGGCGGATCGAACATTGCATATGTTCGCCCGCCATTGCGAACGCGAACAAGCTATGTTCGCCGGGAACTATTCGCCAGCGAACTATTCGGGACATCACTACACCTGTGTAGGGGTGGTGTTTAAAACTAGACTGCAATCAGGAGGGGTTACACAGGTGCAGAGAGAAAACTGGCCAAGCCCTTAAAATATCCATTGATTGCAAACAAATACATATAATACCCTGATTACATGTTATATTCGCAATTATTACTGCTTAGAATAATAATACATTTACACTATGTACATATAGTGGTATAAATAAACACAGAGATGTGAAAGACAACATTGTTTAGAACAAAAAAAGTAATTTAGGGATATGTTAATATGTTTGCAAAAAAATTCTGACATAACATATATATATATATATATATATATATATATATATATATATATATATATATAAAAATAGTATGTGCATTATTAAAAAAAAAACAAAAAAACATGAGAAAAGCATATCATGATTTATAGAAATACAAATACACATTAATTTATGTGGAAATATCATATATCAGTTTTTTGTATAAGAGATACATAGAAAAATACTTTCTAAGCGATATTATTGTTTGTTCAGGTATAAATCTAGCTATTTCTTGGACATTAACAGATGAAAAATAAAAGATTAGCTTTGGAGAAATGTGCCTGTTCATGAACAGTAATGAAATGGTATAAATAACGTTGGAAAAAACAGAATATCTGCAACATCGATGACTCTTATTTATCAACAGTTGCTCTGTACTTGATGCGCGTGTTTTTGACAGATTTTTTAATAAATAAGGCCGTCGTATGTAAATTTGCGGCAGCAATGTCTGGCGAGCGTATTGACTCCAACGAATGTGTCAAGATTGATGCAATGATAAATAGGCCCCACAGTATAAGAAGCAGAGATCTACTGGCTGCTCTGTGGCCCCCAGACCTTAGGTGGAATTTAGCCATGACTGTTTCTTTCTCTTATAGTATGCTTGGAAGATCAGTAATGCATGCATTTGCTCTTTGGTACCCCATAAGCTGATAAAAGAATTTAAGCAATCTGACATTGTAACTGTCTAAAACTCCAAGTAAAAAAAGTGACCCCCCCCCCCCCCCCCGTTTGAATTCCTCTGTCTTCCCTGGAATCAGTCACACTGTAAATCTATCACATATTTCCAGTATTTCCCTTGTGGAGCCTAAGCCATGGACATCCTTGGCCATATTACAGAAACGTAGGCAGAACAGATGTGATTAAATGAAGTACAATAAGAACCTGGCATAGCCAAAGCACCAGTCATGCACTTTCTATTAATACTGACAGGGGTTTCCAAGGTTATTATATATCACCCAATCACACTACAGTGTAAACCAGAAAAAAAGTTTATACCAGTTTAAAGATATTTGATTGAAATATCTCTAGCTTGTGCCTATTCACAAATATAGTATATTACATAGATATAGATATATTAAATATACAATGATACATCAAAAATCTTTGCTATGCAAATAAAAATCATTATGATACAATAACTTTCACTCCTATTGTAATATGCTGTTTGTCAAGAATGTGCCTAGTGTCTGTACCCCAAGCTGTGTATGCTTCCATATTGGCACAGCTAGCCTGTAATCTGTATTGGTCTCAGTCATCCTTTAAGGATAACTGTATACCAAGCTTTTTATGTGCCTTTAATATGGTACAGCTAATCCATTAGTAAGCGAAAAAGCATCAAGGGTTGTAAAGACATATTCAATAAAAAATATTAAACTGGATCCCATGTGTACAACAAAAAATAACTTGAAGCATTATCAGATTTTTCATAGTACCTTTTTTTGAAATTGCGACCAATAAATACAGGAAACTATGTCTTATAGGTAACAGTGTAGCTGCCCAATATCTCTAGCTTCGACCTCCCACCACTCTAATTAACCCTATTCACTACCTTCCCCTACCGCACTAAACTAATTCTGCCTTTGCATATGCACCTAATGCTTATGGAACTACACAGCCCCCTATGCAGACCCACCCAACAGCACGGTTAGAGAACTAACTTTAGGGAGAAATGTATCTTAATACTTATTCCATGATGGTCTATTCTTAACCTCTTTCAGTAGTGGTTAGAGAAGAGTAGTATTCACATTGTTCATTTATTAGGCCCAGAACAAAATCAAGGAAGCAGAAAATAAGTGACTTGAGTTCCTGTGGCCTAGAGATTGACAACACAGAGATGTGACTTAAGGTTCTTGCATAACATTACTTTTGTATGTATTTTTGTGTTCTTGGCAAGATTTTGCAGTTGGAGAGGTCCATTAAGTGTTTGGAATGGTTTGCAGTGGGGCTGGTAATGTAGATGCCCCCCTTGGTCTTGGGGATTGAGGTTAGAGATATAATGCTTACTCTTCCCCTTACTAAATGGCAAACCATAGCAATCCATTGTGTATTAAGGCTTCAACAATATCAGATCAGTAGTGTATACATCTACCATTCACCTCTGATCAACAACTTGCTTTACAAGGTTTGCCAGATTATCTTAAGAATGATCAGCAAAGAACTAACTTAAACTCCAGAAATTATAATATTATGTTTTTGATTTCAATATGTTGAAAAGCAATCTTAGCTTTTCTTGCATCCTGCACATTGTCTGTGCCATGATTTAGTGTCTCCCATTCTAATCCATCAGGTGAGTTTTCATTATTTTTAAACATTTCAATCATTTTGAAGTTCCCCACAAATTAGCCAGTATAAATATAAAAAAAGATGGTTAAAGGGATATGAAACCCAAAATGTTTCGGATAGAGCATGCAATTTTAAGCAACTTTCTAATTTACTCCTATTATAACATTTTCTTAGTTCTCTTGGTATATTTATTTGACAAAGCAGGAATGTTAAATATAAAGGGCTCCAAATTTCAAGTCCTAAGGTACTAGCCAGCCAAAATGTAATTTGCCACTTCCGATCCCATCCATCTCCTTCCCACACCTCCCCCACTACCCTACCCCTACTTTGCATATGTTTTGCCATTGTGAAATACCTGACTGTGCAGTCATTTTTCTTATTTTTTATTTTAAACAATAACAAATTATGTGTACGCAGCCCAGTCTGAGAGTGCAGTCCCCTTCCATGTTTTGTATATTTCTAGAGTGATAACATAAGTCTGTGAACCCTTGACTTGTTCCCAGTTTCGTTTGATTGAGAGCTTGCATTTTATGGCTGTATTAGGGACCCAGTTTTTGCAGTGGAGGCCTGTACACTCAGATGGTATTCCTTGTGTTTTTATTCTTTTTTTATCTTATTGTTTGAATTTGATGTTGTAATAAATACCTTCAATTTTTTTTATATATTCACATTGGAGCCACTGTGTGGGAGTTTTTTGTTGAGTCTGTGCTACGTGGTTTTTTATACATATATCTAATGGTATTTTGGTACAATATATATTTATATCTATATATATTGTATATATCAATGATTATATATAGGTATAGATATAGATATATATATATATATATATATATATATATATATATATATATATATATATATATATATATATATATATATATATATATATATATATATAAAGAAAGAAGGAATTGTGAATATGGCGCAAGAAAAGGTGCTTGCCTGGGCAGAGAAAGCTAGTAGAACTATGATAAAACACAGTGCTGCCACAGACTACCTATTGAGGCCGTTGGGTCCCCAACAACCCCCCAACCTCAATAAGAACTGAAAAATATCGAAATACAAGAAGTAGTAGAATGTTCAGGGCGCTCTGTGTATCTAACTAATAAATAAAAGATATCTATAAAAAATATATATATATAGCTCACATAAATATATACTGCCTAGAAGAGCCGCTACAAAAATGAGTAACTCTAGGAAAATAATGAATAGTTGCGGATGAACTTACAATAGTTATCCTGTAGCGATAAAAACAAGTATATTGACACCGCTATTCAGGTGGAGAAATGTAAAACCATTGAATAATGAACAATTGTAAGTGTGCATACAGTGTTTACAATATGACAGTTACCTTAGCAATGCGATTTATATAACAGATGGAATCCTTATAATCACAATAAAGATATTAGTAGTATTATTACTAGATCACCAGTTGTGATTATTATAGTGTAAAACACAAAGTAAAAACACACAATTGTAGGTAAAATTAGTGTCCATAGGTGATTCTATCTAGATAGCCAAGATAGAAATTCCCAGTGCCAGGAGTAACACGTTCCCCTCAGGGGATTCTACTTACTCTCCTTAACCTCAATCCATATGAGGTAAGTGTCGCACAGGGTAAGTAGAAGTAGAAACTTTCATCTGGCTTCCAGGGGTCCCAAGGCTTGTTACTGTATCCGTTCCAGATCTTTAGCTCATATATGTGGATGGGAAGAAGATAAAAAAATAATAGTGCAACCCCGTTTATAAGAGGATATCACACAAATTATTCCAAACAATCCTACTCACATATAACAACCTCAATAGATTATGAGGTAATTTATTAGCATGAAGTATTGGTATGAACAGTTTAGAACAAGCCCGCAGTGTATTTCAGCAGATGCGGTATCCTGAACATTCTACTACTTCTTGTATTTCGATATATATATATATATATATATATATATGCACACACACACATATTTATATATATACACCGCTGACCGCTACCTAGAGGAGTACAGAGAACAGTCTTGACAAAGGTCCCTGTGAGGACCGAAACGTTGACTGAACCTATGAACTAATAAAATCTTTATGCTTATTAAGACCTGTGAGTGCCTCTTCTTTTGAGAAGTTTCTACCTACCTACCATAGAGTGCACCCAGGCAATACCACTAACAACAGTGAGTGCTTGGATCCCACAACTATCTATATATATATATATATATATATATATATATATATATATATATATATATATATATATATATAGGAATATCTATTTATAAATACATAGAACATATTCTGCTATGTGCAAAGCATTGGAATGTGAAATATTTACAACCAATACACAGTATAAGACTAAAAATGAATATTGCTTAAATATGCTTTACATGTGTTCATCTACTTAACTGGAAAGGACTCCAATGCACTTATATACTGTATATGTCTATATATGTGTTCATATGTATTTATGTGCTTATATGTATATATGTCTGTAAAAACATATATACACATATAAATACATATTTATACATATATAGACATATATATCTATATATACTGTGTATATATATATATATATATATATATATATATATATATATATATATATATATATATATATATATACTGTATATACGTACATATCCATCTTTAGACATGTATATGTATGTAGCTCTATGTTAAAGCCCTTTGCCTGCCTTTTTTTCAAACACCTGAGATCTCGTATCTTTGATTCCTTATAACTTTTGTGTGCAATATTTTTTTGAATAATTTGTATTAGACAGTGTTATTATGAGTGTAACTGTACTTCGTAATGTATTTTTTATGTGTTTTGTGACACTTTTATGTTTCGCAGAACAGTTATCCAGAGCTCTGAGGTTGCGCTAACCTTACTAGCGTTAACTTCAATTGTGCTCAAGTGATCACGTTTACTTTTAACTTGTAATACGAGCACATTTTTAACTTGCGTACAAACGAATGCGGAAACCTGATATCGCTCGTGCTCAAACGTTTGCACTCCACTTGTAATCTGTCCCTGTACCGGGTAACATTATCTCCACTTTAAAATTGATCATGACTATTGCTTTAACACCTAGGACCAGATAACCTAAAACTCTCCGCTCTGGCATGATTATCTAAGAAGTCACGTACTTGTGAGGTCCCTCAAATGCCGCCCCCTGCACATTCGCAGCCAATCGGCCCCTATCAGGAAGTGTCAATCATCCCAATCGGATACGATCGGGATGATTGCTGTCCGCCACATCAGAGTTGGCGAACGGGTTACAGAGCAATAGTCTTATGACCGCTGCTTCTTAACTTAAGTTACCGGCGGACCTGAAAATTCAGGGGTAGATTGCAGCATCCACTGTTAAATCTACCCCGTAGAGTGCATGTTATATTATTAAAGTTGAAAAACAAAAGCATAAAGAAGATCTAAAACAGCCGGTTAGCATTACATGATGCACAAAAATAAATAAAAAATGTATTGATATTTGAGTTTGGCTGCTTAACATACAATTATTGCAATCTGTTGTGTTGGGGGAAAAAAATCTTTATTTTTTTCTCCCCAACCATAGACCTGCAGAGAATATTTTCATTGATGTGTCAGTGTGAGCTTTTATGGGTGCTTTTACCTAAAATAGATATTTGGCAACAACTTCATTTTTTTTTTATTTATTTTTTTATTTGAGGTAATGTTACATTCTTTCTTTGTGTCAATACCCATTAGATACCTATAGAAGTGTCACCCTTGACATCTTAATGGAACAGAGAAAAAAAAATGAACATTTATGTCTGGCATAGATGGATTTAGTATAATTTATTAGTAAACTGATTTGCATCTTGTCTAACATTCATTCACTATTTTATCTGCTTCGGTTGTTATTTTGTTTTAACTAAAAAAAAGATATTGTTAAGACTGAATGCTTTAGTGCCCCCTTATTTCTCTGGCATTTATTCTTATTCATCAAATATATACTGTATGTATTTATTTTTATTAGAGTAAGTGCAATGATTGCTAGGAGTCTTCTGAATTGATTTTTACGTTTTCCTGGCTGCTGCTTTGCCCCTCTGTAAAGAGCTTCATGCATGCAAGCACAATGACCCCTGCTAGGCTACTAACAAAGCCGTCTAATATGGCATTTATTTCATGATTATGAACTAACATATAGAGGTGGAGGCCCTGCCGATAAGTTACTGTATGCCACCTTTGGGAAGGGAACACAAAAAATGAACTAGATTCAATAGATCTTATTTGTCAAACTAACATCTTGCTGTAAAACAATCACCACAACTTTGCTGAACAACAATGGGGGATTTCATAAAGATTTGTATCTACCCCTTATCAGAACAATGAGTGGTGAGATCAGCTCCATTTTGAATTAGAATAAAATACCCTCTATAAAGCAGTCTGCTTTAAAAAATAAAATAAAAAAACAAGACAACCTTGTTAGCTTTGACATAGTGAAACACAGGTACAAGGCAGGAAACTTCTCCAGAGCAATCACGTCTTTTTAAAGGACCAGTAAATACAGTAGATTTGCATAATCAACAAATCCATGATAACAAAAACCAATGCAGCAGCACTTAGTCTGAAATTTAGTAGTAGATTTTTTTATGGCAAATTTTAAAGTTTTATGTGGTATTTCCACTCCTCAGGCAATCACACATGCATATACGTATAATCTGTGATTTCTTGCACATGCTCAGTAGGCACTGGTTACCCAAAGCTGCAAATATAAAAACACTGTGCACATTTTGTTAATGGAAGTAAATTGGAAAGTTGTTTAAAATTGTATATTCTATCTGAATCATGAAAGTTTAATTTTGACTTGAGTGTCCCTTTAAATCCAGCATGCTGATTCCAGGGCTGGCTCAAGAAATTGTGCTGCGTTGGTCCAAGAATGCAATGATGCCCCCCCAGTATTAACATTACTGATTAACATATCAACCCACTAGCATGGCTGCTAACTCTACAAAGCCTGCCTGCATGCAACCAATGCTTATGCACAATTGCTTAATACATGTGAAGGGATACACTTGTTCTACCTTGAATGTGGTCACTGACCAGTTCTGTGTGTGATGAGTTTATGCTGCTGGGAGCCAGGGATTTCCTCCACGGAGGCAAAGGGCAGGAGTGGTCTGGGTCTGACAGTGACTGACTCAGTCATTTAAGTGCTGCCCCTTGTCAAGTGCTGCCTTGGTCCATTAGACCCACTTGGTCCAATGGTTTAGCCGACCCTTTAAGAATGCCTCGGAATGCCCCGTTTTTCTCATTTGTGAGATTCCATAAACAAATTCTATTCTAGTCAGCAAGACTACTTTAACATAAAACAGACATGAGAATATTTAACCATTGCACTCATTTACAGAACACCTTTTTAGAAATGTGTTTCCATAGTATTTCAGTGGTAAGTATTGCTTTATGTATTGTTCTTCGTTGCCTTGCAAGATGTCATCTATTGGGTCATTTAACACAAATATATTTTAATGGCAGGAAGGTGAAGTGAGTACAATCCCAGTAATGACAGCAGCACTGCTTCAGCAATAATTCTCTGCTTTATTGTGAGAAGGTACAAAAAACAACAACGTTTCGGACTACATCTCCTTAGTCATGTCTAAGGACAGGACATGATATGACTAAGGAGATGTAGATTGAAACATTGTGGGTTTTTGTACCTTCTCACAATAACGTAGAGAATTATAGCTGAAGCAGTGCTGCTGTTGTTACTGGGATTGTACTGTTGTTACTGGGCCGCGTGCACTTATCTGTGTTGGTGAGCTTCCGTGATTTTAGCCCGCTATGTCACTGAATTAGCATGTTTTATGAAGACTAAAGCTCATGTGTAGGATTTGATGCTTCCACTGGTGAAATGAAAAAGGTTTGTATTCCAAGGCTGGGCTGTTCTTGCTGATAGGGTCAAACTGAGGCATCACAGGAACGTTTTTTTTCTGATACAAGTAGGATGAAAATGAATGTAGCTACACCCAGATGACTTAGTAAGTGCATTTGTGGCATTCTTTTCATAGAATATGGAAATTGTACATAACATTATAAAGAGGGAGTTCACTATAGTGCAAACATAAAGAAACAACCATGATGCATTGTAAAGAAAAACCTTCTATGCTTTATTTTACTATATGAGTAATAGTTAATATGTAGTTTCAAGTATTTGTACATCCTGGCATTCATCGAAAACAGATATTAGCATATTTCAGGCAGCAGCTTATATTGATTCTAGGGATACAATTAACAAATTCATGATTTCAGTCTCTGCTCTCTGTAAGACTTTGCTACAAGAGAATAAGATACTGTAAGTGACAATATCTTTTTTTCTTCTTTTCTTTGGTTATACAAAGCAGGATCTATCCAAGCCAAACAATACTTTACCATGAACTGGGGCCTTTTATTGGAAAACTGACCCTAGAGAGCAGTACAAGATTATCCATTTGGTTATTGTTTTCTGGTAGTCAGCCATGTGTCTGCAGTTCCTTACAGCGGCGCGGATAAAAATAACTTGCCCTGGATCACTATGCTACATTGTAAAGATTGATCCAGGGAAAGTGCTCTTATGCATCCTTAATATATTAGACTATAGCAATTAGCTGGGAATGTGGGTTTGCTCCAGCCAAACCTCATAAAGTCAGCAATAAAGTGCTTCTCTTTTACTCAAATGCTAACCAAAGGAAAGAAAACTCATATGTTTATTTGTTATAGCAATGGTAATTTAACATTCTATTATTCTGAAATAGAAAGCCAATCTGTTCATGAAAGTGAGCTAAATAGGAATTTGTTTGTGATAGATGATTCTGAATCCTCACCTTCTTTTTTACTGTGTTACCATTTACTATTCTATTGCTGTTTATAGAAGGTTTGCTGCCATTGGTACACCTCATGCTCATATCCACTGGAGGTCACGTATACTTGTAATAATATATATTAATTATGTATGTGCTTAATTTACTATACTGGTGAAAATAGGAATCAGCCATCTAAAACAGTGACTAATTAGTAGCATGTGTAAGGGACAGTTAAGTAAAACAATTTACAATTGTACATTTGTTTAAAATGACATGCTCTTTTAAAATTATGAACTTTGTCTTGCTATCCTTTGTTGAAGAGCTAGGATCCTAAGAGCTCAGGAGCTTGCATGTCTTTATTACTCTATGGCAGCATTATTTGGCAACATTGCTTGTAGCAGCATTATATATTTTTGCAAACATTGCTGCTATAGAGTACTAAAGACATGCACATTCCTAAGATTTCATGAGCCTTCCTAGATTTACTTTTTAACAAAGGATACCAACAGAACAAAGCAAATTTGATAATAGAAGTAAGTTGTTTAATATTGCATGCTCTAAACTGTGAAAGTTTAATTTAGACTTTACTGTCCCTTTAAAGTGCATGTTTTTATTTGCAGCAAATGAATTAAAGCTTGCAAGTTTTACAGGGTATTTTACGGCATCTGCACCTTTTTTCAGGTATCCTAAAGACTCAACGTTCAGCTGTATCTGCTAAACTTTTAGTCTTTGGGGCTGAATTATCAAGCTTGATGCCCCTGTTTCTGCACGAGCCTTCAGGATCGCCGGAAACAGTAGTTATGAAGCAGCGGTCTAAAGACTCCATAACTTGTCCACCTGCTCTGAGGCTGCGGTCTTCATTCCGCCCGATCCTATCTGATCGGGCTGATTGACACCCCCTGCTAGCAGCCGATTGTCCGCAAATCTGCAGGGGGCGGCATTGCACAAGCAGTTCACCAGAACTGCTTGTGCAATGATAAATGCCGACAGCGTATGCTGTCGGCATTTATCGATGTGCGGCGGACATGATACGCTACATCGTATCATATCCGTCCGCACTTTAGTAAATCGGCCCCTTTGTGTTAGTACAATGGAGGTTTCTTTTAGCTTACTATGAGCTAGATTGCAAGTAGAGTTTAAAGAGACATTAAACATGTTGAGATGGTAATATAAAATGATAAATCATATATATATAAAAACTCTGCAATATACTTTCATTATTTATTTTGTCCTCTTTTCCTGTAATTCCTTTCTGAAATTGTGAGCTTTTAAGTTCCTGTTAGACATGGAAGTGCAAAACACTGTTATATTCCTCACAACAATTGGCTGCACACTCTAGTGACCTATTTATAACTGTCCCTAATTAGCCACAACAGAGAAGGTAACCTAAGTTACAACATGGCAGCTCCCATTTTTTTTATAGACACTAAAACATTACACTTATTTTCTTAATATTTAAATAACAAATAACACTTTAAAAAATACATCTACATGTTATTCTCAGCCTAATCTTTTCTTTGAATACATTGTTCTACCTAGCATTTATATTTGTGTTTAATGTTCCTTTAAAAATATTAGCACTACTGTTTGCTAACATTTCTCAAGCACAATGAATAGTTTCGATTTTTCCTTTCAAGTCAAAAGGTCCTTTCTATCTCTTGAGCAGTAGTCTAGGGTATGCTAACGTGCATGTCAGGTAGCGATGGGTGCACTAAATCCATCACATTATAGACTACTTGTGGGGCCGTACAGTAAAAGGAGTGCTGGGTATCGCTTATAAGCTGAGCTGATGGTGCACAAGTGGTGGAGTTCTTCATGTAGTTTAATGACTACATCATACATACATACATGCACACACACACACACGTGCGTACACACACACACATGCATGCATACACGCACATAAATACACACATATATACATACACACCTACACATACACGCACACATACATACATGCATACAAACACGAACACACCCACACATACACACACATACTTACATACACCTACACACACACACACATACTTACATACACCTACACACACACACACATACACATACTTACATACACCTACACACACACACACATGCACACATAAATACATACATACACACACACACACACACACACACACACGTGCACACACACATACATACATACACCTACACACATAAAGACACACATACACACAACACACATGAACACACACATACCTAAATACACACCCACATACACACACACATACACACATACCCATATCAGGCCTAATTGCATTCCTTGCCATATCCATTAAATGTGTAGCATGAGCTTATAAAACACTATTGATTGTTCTCCACTTGTAAGGCAGGGGTGGCAAACCTATGGCAAATGTGTTCAGGGCTGCACTTGAAAACATTTTGGCCTAGATTTGGAGTTTTGCGTAGAAGGGGTGCGTTAGCTACGCATGCTTTTTTTTGGCCGCACCTTTTAAATACCGCTGGTATTTAGAGTTCACAGAATGGCTGCGTTTTCAGTGCGTTAGGCTTTATTTTACAGGTAAGTATTTAGCTTTAAATAGGAATAATTTATTTAATAAGAGTTAATTTATTTCGTTAGATTTAAATTATATTTAACTTAGGGGGGTGTTAGGGTTAGAATTAGCTTTAGGGGTTAAAAAATTTATTAGAGTAGCGGTGAGGTCCGGTCGGCAGATTAGGGGTTAATGCTTGAAGTTAGGTGTCGGCGATGTTAGGGAGGGAAGATTAGGGGTTAATACTATTTATTATAGGGTTATTGAGGCGGGAGTGAGGCGGATTAGGGGTTAATACATTTATTATAGTAGCAGTGAGGTCCGGTCGGCAGATTAGGGGTTAATAAGTGTAGGCAGGTGGAGGCGACATTGGGGGCGGCACATTAGGGGTTAATAAATATAATATAGGGGTCGGCAGTGTTAGGGGCAGCAGATTAGGGGTTCATAGGGATAACATAGGTGGCGGCGGTGTGCGGTCAGCAGATTAGGGGTTAAAAAATTTTAATAGAGTGGTGGCGATGTGGGGGGGCCTCGGTTTAGGGGTACATAGGTAGTTTATGGGTGTTAGTGTACTTTAGAGCACAGTAGTTAAGAGCTTTATGAACCGGCGTTAGCCCAGAAAGCTCTTAACTCCTGGCTTTTTGCTGCGGCTGGAGTTTTGTCGTTAGATTTCTAACGCTCACTTCAGCCACGACTCTAAATACCGGCGTTAGAAAGATCCCATTGAAAGGATAGGATACGCAATTGACGTAAGGGGATCTGCGGTATGGAAAAGTCGCGGCTGGAAAGTGAGCGTTAGACCCTTTCCTGACTGACTCCAAATACCAGCGGGCGGTAAAAACCAGCGTTAGGAGCCTCTAACGCTGGTTTTGACGGCTACCGCCAAACTCTAAATCTAGGCGTTTGTTTTTAATCTGCTTCTGGGCTACCACTTAACTGACCTCTGTCAGATTCATTTGGATAAAGATTTCATCCTTTTAGGTCACTACTGGGAAACTATAAATATTAGTATTCTGCAGCCTTAGGAGCAGAGCACTGCACATGTACACTTTAACAATGTAAGGCACAACATTAGTAGACGGGAAGGAGTGGATAACGATCGAAGCAGACAGGATGGGACAAATATTTCAAAATAGGTGCACACATGGACACCAATAATAAGACCTTTTTACATACACCAGCATATCCCCTGCAGCACATCAACTTTCATTTTAGTTTTGCAAATGTAGTGGGGTTGAGGCATTATTGGAAATGTGTATATACAAATATATCAGCCATTAAGCAGTTTAGTTTCATTACCCAGCAGAGGAGGTATACAGCGTACTATTTTGTAGGGTTATTAACATAACGGTATAGTGTAAGCAAGTTAGTTATTTTCTATGGTTTTCTAAAGCACCATTGTGCATGTCACCCGGAGTGTACTATGGAAATAAAATGATACAATGCAGGAGCCAGACAAAAATGGCAAACAGACACATGCACTAATCTTTTAACAGGTCTCTAGCTGCTCATTAAATGTATGTGATGAGTATATTAAAATGGAAGAGAGTTACAAACGTACTGTTAAAATAGGTTAATAATTGTTAACTTGGTGACATAAGAACTCAGAAAGCATTTGTAATGCTGTACAAATATCCAAAGCCTAGAAAAATATTCTTCAAAAAAAGGTCACTTTTACCCACAGTGCATAATACAAAACAATTAAAACTATTCATTACTAAGTGCTGGATCTAAACTAAGATGCCATAGTGTGGCATGATCAGCAAAACACATTAACCACAAAGTCCTTTATTCACCCTGTCTCTATAATGATGCACGTTACAGCTAGAAGGAACTTAAGTCCTTTATTCACCCTGTCTCTATAATGATGCACGTTACAGCTAGAAGGAACTTAAGTCCTTTATTCCCCCTGTCTCTATAATGATGCACGTTACAGCTAGAAGGAACTTAAGTCCTTTATTCCCCCTGTCTCTATAATGATGCACGTTACAGCTAGAAGGAACTTAAGTCCTTTATTCACCCTGTCTCTATAATGATGCACGTTACAGCTAGAAGGAACTTAAGTCCTTTATTCCCCCTGTCTCTATAATGATGCATGTTACAGCTAGAAGGAACTTAAGTCCTTTATTCCCCCTGTCTCTATAATGATGCACGTTACAGCTAGAAGGAACTTAAGTCCTTTATTCACCCTGTCTCTATAATGATGCATGTTACAGCTAGAAGGAACTTAAGTCCTTTATTCACCCTGTCTCTATAATGATGCACGTTACAGCTAGAAGGAACTTAAGTCCTTTATTCCCCCTGTCTCTATAATGATGCACGTTACAGCTAGAAGGAACTTAAGTCCTTTATTCACCCTGTCTCTATAATGATGCATGTTACAGCTAGAAGGAACTTAAGTCCTTTATTCCCCCTGTCTCTATAATGATGCACGTTACAGCTAGAAGGAGCTTAAGTCCTTTATTCCCCCTGTCTCTATAATGATGCATGTTACAGCTAGAAGGAACTTAAGTCCTTTATTCCCCCTGTCTCTATAATGATGCATGTTACAGCTAGAAGTAACTTAAGTCCTTTATTCCCCCTGTCTCTATAATGATGCATGTTACAGCTAGAAGGAACTTAAGTCCTTTATTCACCCTGTCTCTATAATGATGCACGTTACAGCTAGAAGGAACTTAAGTCCTTTATTCACCCTGTCTCTATAATGATGCACGTTACAGCTAGAAGGAACTTAAGTCCTTTATTCACCCTGTCTCTATAATGATGCACGTTACAGCTAGAAGGAACTTAAGTCCTTTATTCACCCTGTCTCTATAATGATGCATGTTACAGCTAGAAGGAACTTAAGTCCTTTATTCCCCCTGTCTCTATAATGATGCACGTTACAGCTAGAAGGAACTTAAGTCCTTTATTCACCCTGTCTCTATAATGATGCACGTTACAGCTAGAAGGAACTTAAGTCCTTTATTCACCCTGTCTCTATAATGATGCACGTTACAGCTAGAAGGAACTTAAGTCCTTTATTCACCCTGTCTCTATAATGATGCATGTTACAGCTAGAAGGAACTTAAGTCCTTTATTCCCCCTGTCTCTATAATGATGCACGTTACAGCTAGAAGGAACTTAAGTCCTTTATTCCCCCTGTCTCTATAATGATGCACGTTACAGCTAGAAGGAACTTAAGTCCTTTATTCCCCCTGTCTCTATAATGATGCACGTTACAGCTAGAAGGAACTTAAGTCCTTTATTCACCCTGTCTCTATAATGATGCACGTTACAGCTAGAAGGAACTTAAGTCCTTTATTCCCCCTGTCTCTATAATGATGCACGTTACAGCTAGAAGGAGCTTTTATATTAGAAGAAAATGTTTGAGTCACTTCTTTTAATCTGTGTGAATTCCAGTTAAAGAAAGACATTTTTTAAACTGCGTACTAAGCCAGAACATCATTTATTGTACATTTGCTTGCCTTTTCTATGTATTTTATTGCATTGTTTATTTAAAGGGTCATAATACCCAAATGTTTAAACACTTGAAAGTGATGCAGCATAGCTGTAAAAAGCTGACTAGAAAATATCTCCTGAACATCTCTATGTAGAAAAGAAAGATATTTTACCTCAAAAGTTCCTCAGTAGCCACCTCCCATTATAAAGGATTTCTATGCAGCATTTTAGTGGGTCTGTCCTGGGACAGCTTAGGGGATAAGCCTCGTGAACTCATATTATTTCACCAATCAGGTAAAGGAAGCTTACTATGAAATCTCATGAGAGTTAAGTCAAATCTCATGAGATCGCAGTAAGAGTTCATGACCTCAGCACTGCTGATGCTGATTGGCTGCTGTTCATTTCTTCATTTTTTTTTTTTTACCTGCAGCTGGGAGCAGCTGAGTATAACTTTTTACACAGAACTTACTCTGCTGAGCTGAGGAGATTGTGAGGTAAAATATCTTCCTTTTTTGTCAGCTTTTTACAGTTATACTGCATCAGTTTCAAGTGATTTAGCATATGAGTATTATGTCCCTTTAATGCTGATGTGTAACTGTGTAGGTTTCAGTTTCATTTTTAGATCAACTTGACTGGTTTTGTAGTTATCCTCCACTAGTCTTTGGGGCCAATATGGAGCTTGATGCCCATTGCTTCCGGCAAGCCTGAAGGCTCACAGGAAACAGAAGTTATGGAGCAGCAGTCTAAAGACCGCTGCTCCATAACTTGTCCGCCTGCTCTGAGGCCGCGGACAGAAATCAACCCGATCGAATATGATCGGGTTGATTGACACTCCCTGCTAGCGGCCGATTGGCCGTGAATCTGCAGGGGGCGGAGTTGCACAAGCAGTTCACCAGAACTGCTGGTGCAATGATAAATACGCTATCTGCATTTATCGATGTGAAGCGAACATGATACTCTACATTGCATCATGTCCGCTCGCAATTACATAAATAGGCCCTATATAATCTATTCCTTACATCAGTATTATACCACATCAGTTAATTAACATCAGTCTGAATACAGTAAAGAGACAGTCCATCAGAAATTGCAATTTTATATAGCAGAATTCACAGCATCCATCTGCAGTGTAACTAAATGGTATGCCACTCTTAAAGGGATATGAAACCCAAACATTTTCTTTTGTGATTCAGAGCATTACATTTAAAAAAGTTTTTAGTTTTCTTCTATTATCAAGTTTGCTTTGTCCCGTTTTACTCTTTGTTGAAGAGATACATGGGTAGGTGTTTGGAATACTACATGGCAGGAAATAGCGCTGCAATCTAGTGCTCTTGCATATGGATAATATTCTTGCAAAACCGGTACCATATAGTGCTTCAGATACGTGCACGCTCCTGAGCTTATGTCCCTGATTTTTTTTTTTTAAAAAAGATACCAATATGTGATACTAGAAGTGCGTTATAAAGTTGTTTTAAATTGCAAGCTCTATCTGAATCATGGAAGAAATTTTTTGGGTTTCATCTCCCTTTTATTAATCTTGGTAATATTAGAGACCCATTAAACTAAAATTAAATCCCCTATACATAGATAACATTCTGATAAACCATTAAGTAATATAGATTAATGATTTATTTTGGTAACATTTGTTGTTTAAAGGGACAATGAACCCAAATTTTTTCTTTCGTGATTCAGATAGAACATGACATTTTAAGCAACTTTCTAATTTACTCCTATTATCAATTTTTCATCGTTCTCTTGCTATCTTTATTTTAAAAGCAGTAATGTAGATCTTAGCAGCCAGCCCATTTTAGGTTCAGCACCATGGATAGCGCTTGCTTAGTGGAGGATTACATTTACCCACCAATGAACAAGCATAACCCAGGTTCTCTACCAAAAATGGGCCGGCTGCTATGCATCACATTCCTGTTTTTAAATAAAGATAGCAAGAGAACAACGAAAAATTGATAATAGTAGTAAATTAGAAAGTTGCTTAAAATTGCATTCTCTATCTGAATCATGAAAGAAAAAATTTGGGTTTAGTGTCCCTTTAACTTTAAAAACCTGACGCCTAGATTACGAGTTTTGTCGGTAAAGACCCGCGGTGCTAACAAGCGTTTTTTTTCCAGCGCACCCTTAAGCCAACGCTGGTATTACAAGTTGTCTGAATGGCTGCGTTAGCCTCAGAAAAGGGAGCATTGAGCAAATTTAGCTTCCCTTCAACTCTCAATACCAGCGTTGCCTACGGTAGCGGTAAGCTGGCTAAACGTGCTCGTGCACGATTTCCCCATAGGAAACAATGGGGCTGAGCTGGCTGAAAAAACCTAACACCTGCAAAAAAGCAGCGTTCAGCTCCTAACGCAGCCCCATTGCTTCCTATGGGGAAACACTTTCTAAGTCTACACCTAACACCCTAACATGAACCCCGAGTCTAAACACCCCTAATCTTACACTTATTAACCCCTAATCTGCCGCCCCCACTATCGCTGACACCTGCTTTATACTATTAACCCCTAATCTGCCGCTCCTAATCTTGTACTCTTATTTAGTTAATCATTTTAATGCACCTGACAGCTTAATATCCTTACTCCCACTGTGTCTTAAGTGAGAATAAATATTCATGGATTTGCAGAAAATTTTTGTATGTATTGAGACTGTGTGTATGAAGATGATTTGTATGAAAAATTGTATTGTACCAAACTGTATCAAATTGTAATATAAAGTAATTTTTGTTTTTTGATTCCCCGTCTCCCTTATTTTGTAAAAAAAAATTTGACAATCATAGCTTGTACACAATATAATGCATAGACAAAATAGCTCCAACCTCCCTTTAAAACTTAAATAAAATGATGAATTATGGGATTTTAGAAGACTTCTTTACATAAGCATAAGAGATGACCTTGTAAAAACCATGGAAAAATAGTTTTGCTGTATTCAGAAACATTTGCATTAATCTGCATCATATCTTTATTTTTTTTTCTTTGATCAGGATATGGAAAACAGAATTTGACTGACAAGGTCAAATTTTTCTCTTCCTCTCTTATTCGTGTGATACTAAATATTTCTGTGTGTCTACTATTTCTCTTGCAAGGTGTATCCAGTCCACGGATTCATCCTTTACTTGTGGGATATTCTCATTCCCTACAGGAAGTGGCAAAGAGAGCACACAGCAAAGCTGTCCATATAGCTCCCCCTCTAGCTCCACCCCCCAGTCATTCTCTTTGCCGGGTCTAAGCACTAGGGTCTCTCTACTGGAGGGTAAAGTGAATGTGGTGTTAGAATTGTAGTTTTTATTATATTCAATCAAAAGTTTGTTATTTTAAATGGTACCGGTTTGTACTATTTACTCTCTAGCAGAAAAGTGATGAAGATTTCTGCTGAGAGGAAAATGATTTTAGCATGTTGTAACTAAAATCCACTGCTTTTCCCACACAGAACTGAGGAGTACCAGAAAACTTCAGTTGGGGGGAACGGTTTGCAGGGTAATCTGCATTGAGGTATGTTAAGTCATTTATTTCTAGACAAGACTGAGATAATGCTAGAAGAGACTGACAATATCCCCATGACGGGAGGGTAAGCTATGTTCACAAACTTAGTATGGAATTGAATGCTTACATAACAGGGCTAATTATGCTGGTTGACACTGATTCAGGACAATCGATTGTTTATTCAAGAAAAATATCGTTTGTAGACACTTTGAAAGTCCTTTTGGGGTTCTTTCTGGGGCTATTACCCACATGGCTGGTTTTTAGTCACTTAAGAGTGATTTATTAGGCCTCACAACTCCGGAGTAGAGTGGGAGGGGCCTAATTTTGCACCTCAGATGCGCAGTTAGAATTGCAGAGAAGTTCATGCTGATTCACATGGAGGGTCCTGCTGCTGTTTGAGGGCCTTATAGATGCTTTATTCCCCCAAATCTGATCCCTAAGGGCAGGTAGGGCCACAGCAAGGCTGTGGCAAGGTGCTATACTATTTTTAACCACATGTTGGCTTTAGGCTGCTCCGGTTTGGGCATTAAGGGGTTAATCGTTTTGTTGTGCACTTGTGGTGCAATCTTATTAAGGCTTTAGGTACATTTCAGGAGAATTGCTGCATTTTTCACTGTTTTGTAAAATTGTGTGCTCTTTTTATTTCTTAAAGGCACAGTAACGTTTTTTTCAAATTGTGTTTTTTATTTGATTAAAGTGATTTCCAAGCCTGCTTGTATATATTACTAGTCTATTAAACATGTCTGACACTAAGGAAAATCCTTGTTCAATGTGTTTAGAAGCCATGGTGGAACCCCCTCTCAGAATGTGTCCCACTTGTACTGATATGTCTATACACTTTAAAGATCATATTGTTGCACTTAAAAATGTGGCCCAAGATGATTCTCAGACTGAAGGTAACGAGGGTAGTCCGTTTGCCTCTCCCCAAGTGTCACAACCAGTTACGCCCGCGCAAGCGACGCCTAGTACCTCTAGTGCATCTAACACTTTTACATTACAAGACTTAGCGCCAGTCATGGATAATTCTCTTGCAGCCTTCTTATCTAAACTGGCCATGTTACCCGCAAAGCGTGATAGCTCCATTTTAAGAACAGATTATGAGCATTCTGACGCTTTGGTAGCCATATCCGATATACCCTCACAACGCTCTGAAGTGGGAGCGAGGGATTTGATGTCTGACGGAGAAGTCTCTGATTCAGGAAGGGTTCCTCCTCAGACAGATTCAGATACATTGGCTTTTAAATTTAAACTAGAACACCTCCGTGTTTTGCTTAGGGAGGTATTAGCTACTTTGGATGACTGCGACCCTTTGGTGATCCCAGAGAAATTGTGTAAAATGGACAAGTACCTAGAGGTCCCGGTTTACACGGATACGTTTCCGGTCCCTAAGAGGATTGCGGATATCGTTACTAGGGAGTGGGATAGACCAGGTTTTCCCTTTGCTCCCCCTCCTGTTTTTAAGAAAATGTTCCCCATACCTGACCCTGTGCGGGACTCGTGGCAGATGGTCCCTAAGGTGGAGGGGGCTATTTCTACACTTGCTAAACGCACAACCATACCAATTGAAGACAGTTGTGCTTTTAAAGACCCTATGGATAAAAAGTTAGAGGGTTTACTTAAGAAAATTTTTGTTCAACAAGGTTTTCTTCTCCAACCTATTGCCTGCATTATTTCTGTAACTACTGCAGCTGCTTTCTGGTTTGAGGCGCTGGAAGACTCGCTCCAGACAGAGACCTCATATGAGGAAATTATGGATAGAATTAAGGCTCTAAAGCTGGCTAATTCTTTTATCACTGACGCCGCTTTTCAAATAGCTAAGTTAGCTGCGAAAAATTCAGGGTTTGCCATTTTGGCGCGCAGGGCGCTATGGCTAAAGTCCTGGTCGGCCGATGTGTCATCTAAATCCAAGCTTTTGAACATCCCTTTCAAAGGAAAGACCCTCTTCGGGCCTGAATTGAAAGAGATTATTTCAGATATCACCGGGGGAAAGGGCCATGCTCTCCCACAGGACAAGCCCTTTAAGACAAAGAACAAGGCTAATTTTCATTCCTTTCACAATTTCAGGAACGGCCTCGCTTCATCCTCTCCGGCTGCAAAGCAAGAGGGTAACGCTTCACAGCTCAAGGCAACCTGGAAACCTTACCAGGGCTGGAATAAGGGTAAACAGGCCAAAAGCCTGCAGCTGCCACCAAGACAGCATGAAAGGGTAGCCCCCGATCCGGGACCGGATCTAGTAGGGGGCAGACTCTCTCTCTTCGCTCAGGCCTGGGCAAGAGATGTACACGATCCTTGGGCATTAGAGATTGTAGCCCAGGGATACCTTCTAGAATTCAAGGACTCTCCTCCAAGAGGGAAGGTTCCACATTTCTCGTCTGTCTACAGATCAGACAAAGAAAGAGGCATTTTTACGCTGTGTAGAAGATCTACTTACAATGGGAGTGATCCACCCAGTTCCAATTGCAGAACAAGGACTGGGGTTTTACTCAAACTTGTTTGTGGTTCCCAAAAAAGAAGGAAGTTTCAGACCAATCCTGGATCTCACAATTCTAAACAAATTCCTCAGAGTCCCATCATTCAAGATGGAGACCATTCAGACAATCTTACCAATGATCCAGGAGGGTCAATATATGACTACCGTGGATCTAAAGGATGCGTATCTGCATATTCCTATCCACAAAGATCATCACCAGTTTCTCAGGTTCGCCTTTCTGGACAAGCATTATCAGTTTGTGGCTCTTCCTTTGGGGTTGGCCACTGCTCCCAGAATTTTCACAAAGGTGCTAGGGTCCCTCCTGGCAGTTCTAAGACCGCGGGGCATAGCAGTGGCGCCTTACTTAGACAACATCTTAATTCAGGCGTCGACTTTCCAAAGAACCAAATCTCACACGGAGATTGTATTGGCCTTTCTGAGGTCTCACGGGTGGAAGGTGAACATAAAAAAGAGTTCTCTCTCCCCCCTCACAAGAGTTCCATTCCTAGGAACTCTGATAGACTCAGTAGAAATGAAAATATTTCTGACGGAGGTCAGAAAGTTAAAACTGTTAACTACTTGCCGAGCTCTTCATTCCATTCCTCGGCCAACTGTAGCTCAGTGCATGGAGACAATCGGACTAATGGTAGCGGCAATGGACATAGTCCCTTTTGCTCGGATACACCTCAGACCACTGCAACTATGTATGCTCAAACAGTGGAATGGGGATTATGCAGATTTGTCTCCTCAAATTCAGTTGGACCAGGAGACCAGAGATTCTCTTCTCTGGTGGTTGTCTCAGGATCACCTGTCTCAGGGGATATGTTTCCGCAGACCAGAGTGGATCATTGTAACGACCGATGCCAGTCTGTTAGGCTGGGGTGCGGTCTGGGACTCCCTGAAAGCTCAGGGTTTATGGTCTCAGGAAGAAACTCTTCTCCAGATAAACATTCTGGAACTGTGGGCGATATTCAACGCTCTTCAGGCATGGCCTCAACTAGCTGCGGCCAAATACATCAGATTTCAGTCGGACAACATCACGACTGTAGCTTACGTCAATCATCAGGGGGGAACAAAAAGTTCCCTAGCAATGACGGAAGTAACCAAAATAATCAGGTGGGCGGAGGATCACTCCTGCCATCTCTCAGCAATTCACATCCCAGGAGTAGACAACTGGGAGGTGGATTTTCTAAGTCGTCAGACTTTTCACCCGGGGGAGTGGGAACTCCACCCGGAGGCATTTGCCCAGCTGACTCAGCTTTGGGGCATTCCAGAGTTGGATCTGATGGCGTCCCGTCAGAACACCAAACTTCCTCTCTACGGGTCCAGGTCCCGGGATCCCAAGGCAGTATTGATAGATGCTCTAGCAGCGCCTTGGTCCTTCAATCTGGCTTATGTTTTCCCACCGTTTCCTCTCCTCCCGCGTCTGGTTGCCAGAATCAAGCAGGAGAAGGCTTCGGTGATTCTGATAGTGCCTGCGTGGCCACGCAGGACTTGGTATGCAGACCTAGTGGACATGTCATCTGTCCCACCATGGACATTGCCAATGAGGCAGGATCTTCTGATACAGGGTCCGTTCAAGCATCCAAATTTAGTTTCTCTTTGTCTGACTGCTTGGAGATTGAACGCTTAATTCTATCAAAGCGTGGGTTCTCTGAGTCAGTTATAGAAACTCTGATTCAGGCTAGAAAGCCTGTCACCAGGAAAATCTACCATAAGATATGG
Organism: Bombina bombina; assembly: GCF_027579735.1. Classification (NCBI taxonomy): domain Eukaryota; kingdom Metazoa; phylum Chordata; class Amphibia; order Anura; family Bombinatoridae; genus Bombina; species Bombina bombina. The sequence continues at coordinate 408,576,451 of NC_069504.1, forward strand.
CGGAAATATCTTTGTTGGTGTGAATCCAAGGGTTACTCATGGAGTAAGATTAGGATTCCCAGGATATTGTCTTTCCTCCAAGAAGGATTGTAGAAAGGATTGTCAGCTAGTTCCTTAGAAGGACAAATATCTGCTTTGTCTATCCTGTTACACAAGCGTCTGGCAGAGGTACCAGACGTTCAAGCGTTTGTTCAAGCTTTAGTCAGAATCAAGCCTGTCTATAAACCTGTGGCTCCACCATGGAGTTTGAATCTAGTTCTTTCAGTTCTTCAAGGGGTTCCGTTTGAACCTTTACATTCCATAGACATTAAGTTGTTATCTTGGAAAGTTTTGTTTTTGATATTTATCTCTTCTGCTAGAAGAGTTTCAGAATTATCTGCCTTACAGTGTGATTCACCTTACCTGGTGTTCCACGCAGATAAGGTAGTTTTGCGTACCAAGCCTGGTTTTCTTCCTAAAGTTGTTTCTAACAAGAATATTAACCAGGAAATAGTTGTTCCTTCTATGTGTCCTAATCCATCTTCGAAGAAGGAACATCTATTACACAATCTTGATGTAGTTCATGCTTTAAAGTTCTATTTAAAAGCAACTAAGGATTTCAGACAAACATCTTCTTTGTTTGTTATCTATTCTGGTAAGAGGAGAGGTCAGAAAGCGACTGCTACCTCTCTTTCCTTTTGGCTGAAAGGCATCATCCGTTTGGCCTATGAGACTGCTGGCCAGCAGCCTCCTGAAAGAATTACTGCTCATTCTACCAGAGCAGTGGCTTCCACATGGGCTTTCAAAAATGAGGCTTCTGTTGAACAGATTTGTAAGGCAGCGGCTTGGTCTTCACTGCATACTTTTGCCAAATTTTACAAATTTGATACTTTTGCTTCTTCGGAGGCTATTTTTGGGAGAAAGGTTTTGCAAGCAGTGGTGCCTTCCGTTTAAGGTACCTGTCTTGTTCCCTCCCTTCATCTGTGTCCTAAAGCTTTGGTATTGGTATCCCTCAAGTAAAGGAGGAATCCGTGGACTGGATACACCTTGCAAGAGAAAACAGAATTTATGCTTACCTGATAAATTACTTTCTCTTGCGGTGTATCCAGTCCATGGCCCGCCCTGGCATTTAAGTCAGGTAAAACATTTTTGTTTAAACTACAGTCACCACTGCACCCTATGGTTTCTCCTTTTTCTTCCTAACCTTTGGTCGAATGACTGGGGGGTGGAGCTAGAGGGGGAGCTATATGGACAGCTTTGCTGTGTGCTCTCTTTGCCACTTCCTGTAGGGAATGAGAATATCCTACAAGTAAAGGATGAATCCGTGGACTGGATACACCGCAAGAGAAAGTAATTTATCAGGTAAGCATAAATTCTGTTTTTACATGACTGGTCAGATAATGTGAATTTACAAATATGTAAATGTAGTTTATTGTATACTGTAAATCATAAACTACAAAAGGTTGAGTCTAAAATTAATACATTTTGAATATAGAGTTTTAATTTTTTCCAATTATTCTGTTTGGTATATAAGAAAGTGAGGGCCAGATTACAAATGAAGCACTAATGATTGAAGCACTAATGAGTTTATGCTGGTGTTTGCGCTTGACGGGTTTACCGCTGGTATTACGAGTTAAAAGTAAATGCAATCACATGAGTGCAATCGTGATTTACGCTACAATGATTACCGTGTCCTCAGAGCTCTGGTTAACTGTTTCACAAAACACAAAAGTGTCACAAAGCACATCAGAAATACATTACAAAGTACAGTTAAACTCATAATAACACTATCTAATAAAATTATTTAAATAAAATATTGCACACTAAAGTTATGATGGCCTCTATTTATCAAGCTGTCTACTTTCTGGCATTCGCCGGCACTAATACGCTCGCCTAAGCTCACCTAACATCGCCGCCGACCTGAATACGTTCGCCAAATTTATCAAGAAAGCTGTCAAAAAGCCGCTCACCAAGTATTGGCTTATTCGCAGCTTTCTTGCTACCCTGTCACTAAGCACCCACACTAAACTATACTTTTTAACCCCTAAACTGCCGCTCCCGGAGCCCCCCGCAACTAAAATAAAGTTATTAACCCCTAAACCGCCGCTCCCGGACCCCGCTGCAACTATAATAAATATATTAACCCCTTAACCCCGCCGCCACCTACATTATACCTATTAACCCCTAATCTGCCGCTCCCCTATATCGTTGCCACCTACATAAAGTTATTAACCCCTATCCTGCCAATGCCGGACCCGCCGCAACTAAATAAATTGTTTAACCCCTAAACCGCCGCACCCGTAGCCCCCCGCCACCTACATTATATATATTAACCCCTATCCTGCCCCCCTACACCGCCGCCACTATAATAAAGTTATTAACCCCTAAATCTAAGTCTAACCCTAACCCCCCTAACTTAAATATAATTTAAATAAATCTAAATAAATATTACTATTATTAACTAAATTATTCTTATTTAAAACTAAATACTTACCTGTAAAATAAACCCTAAGATAGCTACAATATAATTAAAAATTACATTGTAGCTATTTTAGGATTTATTTTTATTTTACTGGCAACTTTGTATTTATTTTAACTAGGTACAATAGTTATTAAATAGTTATTAACTATTTAATAACTACCTAGCTAAAATAAATACAAAATTACCTGTAAAATAAATCCTAACCTAAGTTACAATTACACCTAACACTACACTATCATTAAAATAATTACATAAATTAACTACAATTAAATAAAACTAATTACAATTAAATAAAATTAACTAAAGTACAAAAAAACAAAACACTAAATTGCAGAAAATAAAAAAAAGAATTTTAAACTAATTACACCTAATCTAATAAAATTCCCTACCCTACACTAAATTACAAATAGCCCTTAAAAGGCCTTTTGCGGGGCATTGCCCCAAAGTAATCAGCTCTTTTACCTGTAAAAAAAGAAATACAACCCCCCCAACATTAAAACCCACCACCCACACACCCAACCCTACTCTAAAATCCACCCAATCCCCCCTTAAAAAAACCTAACACTACCCTCTTGAAGATCTCCCTACCTTAAGCCGTCTTCACCCAGTCGGGCACAAGTGGACCTCCAGACCGGCAGAAGTCTTCATCCTATCCGGGCAGAAGAGGACATCCAGACCGGCAGAAGGCTTCATCCAGGCGGCATCTTCTATCTTCTTCCATCCAGAACGGGTCCATGTTCAATCCAGCCGACGCGGAGCCATCCTCTTCCCTCAACGTCCTAACACTGAATGAAGGTTCCTTTAAATGACGTCATCCGAGATGGTTTCCCTTGAATTCCGATTGGCTGATAGGATTCTATCAGCCAATCAGAATTAAGGTAGGAAAAATCCTATTGGCTGATGCAATCTGATTGGAAAAGCCAATAGAATGCGAGCTCAATCCTATTGGCTGATTGGATCAGCCAATAGGATTGAAGTTCAATCCTATTGGCTGATTGCATCAGCCAATAGGATTTTTCCTACCTTAATTCTGATTGGCTGATAGAATCCTATCAGCCAATCGGAATTCAAAGGACGCCATCTTGGATGACGTCATTTAAAGGAACCTTCATTCAGTGTTAGGACGTCGATGGAAGAGGATGCTTCGCATCGGATGGATTGAAGATGGACCCGCTCCGCTCCAGAAGGATGAAGATAGAAGATGCCGCCTGGATGAAGCCTTCTGCCGTTCTGGATGTCCTCTTCTGCCCAGATAGGATGAAGACTTCTGCCGGTCTGGTGGTCCACTTTTGCCCGGCTGGGTGAAGACGGCTCAAGGTAGGGAGATCTTCAAGGGGGTAGTGTTAGGTTTTTTAAGGGGGGTTTGGGTGGGTTTTAGAGTAGGGTTGGGTGTGTGGGTGGTGGGTTTTTTTATGTAGGGGGGGTTGTATTTCTTTTTTTCCAGGTAAAAGAGCTGATTACTTTGGGGCAATGCCCCGCAAAAGGCCCTTCTAAGGGCTATTTGTAATTTAGTGTAGGGTAGGGAATTTTATTATTTTGGGGGGGCTTTTTTATTTTATTATGGGGCTTAGATTAGGTGTAATTAGTTTAAAATTCTTGTAATTTTTTTTATTTTCTGTAATTTAGTGTTTGTTTGTTTTTGTACTTTACACCCTGTTCCAAATTATTATGCAAATTCTATTTCAGTGTCACAAAGATTTTTTTTTTTCTTCAGTTTAACTCATGGATGGCATTGTGCCTCAGGGCTCTTTTGATCACTGAAAACAGTCTTGGACACCTGTGATAATTAGATTGCCAGGTGAGACCAATTAAAGGAAAAACTACTAAAGGAGGGTGTTCCACATTATTAAGCAGAGCATCATTTTCAAGCAATATGGGGAAGAAAAAGGATCTGTCTGCTGCCAAAAAGAGTGAAATAGTTCAATGCCTTGGACGAGGTATGAAAACATTAGATATTTCACGAAAACTTAAGAGTGATCATCACACTATTAAGAGATTTGTGGCTGTTTCAGAGCACAGACGGGTTCATGCAGATAAAGGCACATTGAGGAAGATTTCTGCCAGATCCATGCATTGGATCAAGAGAGCAGCTGCTAAAATACCATTACATAGCAGCAAACAGATATTTGAAGCTGCTGGTGCCTCTGGAGTCCCACGGACATAAAGGTGTAGAGTCCTCCAGAGTCTTGCAACTGTGCATAAACCTTCCATTCGGCCACCACTAACCAATGCTCACAAGCAGAAACGTCTGCATTGGGCAGAAAAATACATGAAGACTAATTTTCAAACAGTCCTGTTCACTGATGAGTGCCGTGCAACCCTGGATGGTCCAGATAAATGGAGTAGTAGATGGTTGGTGGACGGCCACACTGTTCCAACAAGGCTGCAATGTCAGCAAGGCATGGTGGAGTCATGTTTTGGGCCGGAATCATGGGAAGAGAACTGGTCGGCCCCTTTAGGGTCCCGAAGGTGTAAAGATGACCTCTGCAAAGTATGTGGAGTTCCTGACTGACCACTTCCTTCCCTGGTACAAAAGGAAGAACTATGCTTTCTGTAATAAAATCATCTTCATGCATGACAATGCACCATCTCGTGCTTCAAAGAATACCTCTGCATCAATGGCTGCGATGGGGATAAAAGGAGAGAAAGTCAGTGTGGCCTCCATCCTCCTCTGAACTCAATCCTATTGAGAACGTTTGGAGCATCCTCAAGAAAAGGATCTATGCAGGTGGGAGGCAGTTTACATCCAAACAGCAGCTCTGGGAGGTTATTCAGTCATCTTGCAAACAAATTCAAGCAGAAACTGTCCAAAAACTCACAAGTTCAATGGATGCAAGACTTGTGAAGCTGCTATCAAATAAGGGGTCCTATGTTAAAATGTAATGTGACCTGTTAAAATGTTTAAAAAGTTAAAATGCTGTTCAAATTTTGATTGAAATAGCTTTTTATTTCAGTAAATATGCTGCAAACACAACAAATGACAATTTTCAGTTCTTTACAACCTATAAAGTGTTTTGAAACTGTGCGTAATAATTTGGAACAGTGCATTGTAAGTTTTTTATTTTTAAAAAAAATACTGTTATCATTCAGAGGTTTGTCCAATAAAATTTGAATTGTAATCTTAATAGTTGATAACATGAGAATTATCCTGACTGTTGTTTATATCAATTATTTAGGTAAATAAAAAAGATATCATTGGCATAATAATTTGGAACAGGGTGTAGTTAATTTTATTTAATTGTTATTAGTTTTATTTAATTGTAGTTAATTTATGTAATTATTTTAATGATAGTGTAGTATTAGGTGTAATTGTAACTTAGGTTAGAATTTATTTTACAGGTAATTTTGTATTTATTTTAGCTAGGTAGTTATTAAATAGTTAATAACTATTTAATAACTATTGTACCTAGTTAAAATAAATACAAAGTTGCCTGTAAAATAAAAATAAACCCTAAGATAGCTACAATGTAACTATTAGTTATATTGTAGCTATCTTACGGCTAGATTTAGAGTTTTGTCGGTAAGGACCCGCGTAGCTAACGCCGGCTTTTTTCTGGCCGCACCATAAAAATAACTCTGGTATTGAGAGTCCACATAAAGGCTGCGTTAGGCTCCAAAAAAGGAGCGTAGAGCATATTTAACGCAGCTTCAACTCTCGATACCAGAGTTGCTTACGGACGCGGCCAGCCTCAAAAACGTGCTCGTGCACGATTCCCCCATAGGAAACAATGGGGCTGTTTGAGCTGAAAAAAAACCTAACACCTGCAAAAAAGCCGCGTTCAGCTCCTAACGCAGCCCCATTGTTTGCTATGCGGAAACACTTCCTACGTCTGCACCTAACACGCTAACATGTACCCCGAGTCTAAACACCCCTAACCTTACACTTATTAACCCCTAATCTGCCGCCCCCGCTATCGCTGACCCCTGCATATTATTATTAACCCCTAATCTGCCGCTCCGTAAACTGCCGCTACTTACATTAACCCTATGTACCCCTAATCTGCTGCCCTAAAATCGCCGACCCCTATATTATATTTATTAACCCCTAATCTGCACCCCACAACGTCGCCTCCACCTGCCTACACTTATTAACCCCTAATCTGCCGACCGGACCTGAGCGCTACTATAATAAAGTTATTAACCCCTAATCCGCCTCACTAACCCTATAATAAATAGTATTAACCCCTAATCTGCCCTCCCTAACATCGCCGACACCTAACTTCAATTATTAACCCCTAATCTGCCGACTGGAGCTCACCACTATTCTAATAAATGTATTAACCCCTAAAGCTAAGTCTAACCCTAACCCTAACACTAACACCCCCCTAAGTTAAATATAATTTACATCTAACAAAATTAACTATCTCTTATTAAATAAATTATTCCTATTTAAAGCTAAATACTTACCTGTAAAATAAATCCTAATATAGCTACACTATAAATTATAATTATATTATAGCTATTTTAGGATTAATATTTATTTTACAGGTAACTTTGTAATTATTTTAACCAGGTACAATAGCTATTAAATAGTTAATAACTATTTAATAGTTACCTAGTTAAAATAATAACAAAATTACCTGTAAAATAAATCCTAACCTAAGTTACAATTAAACCTAACACTACACTATCATTAAATTAATTAAATAAAATATCTACAATTACCTACAATTAAACCTAACACTACACTATCAATACATTAATTAAATACAATATCTACAAATAACTACAATGAAATAAACTAACTAAAGTACAAAAAATAAAAAAGAACTAAGTTACAAAAAATAAAAAAATATTTACAAACATAAGGAAAATCTTACAACAATTTTAAACTAATTACACCTACTCTAAGCCCCCTAATAAAATAACAAAGCCCCCCAAAATAAAAAATGCCCTACCCTATTCTAAATTACTAAAGTTCAAAGCTCTTTTACCTTACCAGCCCTGAACAGGACCCTTTGCGGGGCATGCCCCAAGAAGTTCAGCTCTTTTGCCTGTAAAAAAAAACATACAATACCCCCCCCAACATTACAACCCACCACCCACATACCCCTAATCTAACCCAAACCCCCCTTAAATAAACCTAACACTAAGCCCCTGAAGATCTCCCTACCTTGAGTTGTCTTCACCCAGCCGAGCCAAATTCTTCATCCAAGCGGATCAAGAAGAGGTCCTCCATCCGGTAGAAGTCTTCATCCAAGCGGGGCAGAAGAGGTCTTCCATCCGATTGAAGTCTTCATCCAAGAGGCATCTTCTATCGTCATCCATCCGGAGCGGAGCGGCAGCATCCTGAAGACCTCCGACGCGGAACATCCATCCTGGCCGACGACTGAACGACGAATGACGGTTCCTTTAAATGACGTCATCCAAGATGGCGTCCCTCGAATTCCGATTGGCTGATAGGATTCTATCAGCCAATCGGAATTAAGGTAGGAATATTCTGATTGGCTGATGGAATCAGCCAATCAGAATCAAGTTCAATCCGATTGGCTGATCCAATCAGCCAATCAGATTGAGCTTGCATTCTATTGGCTGTTCCGATCAGCCAATAGAATGCGAGCTCAATCTGATTGGCTGATTTTATCAGCCAATCGGATTGAACTTGATTCTGATTGGCTGATTCCATCAGCCAATCAGAATATTCCTACCTTAATTCCGATTGGCTGATAGAATCCTATCAGCCAATCGGAATTTGAGGGACGCCATCTTGGATGACGTCATTTAAAGGAACCGTCATTCGTCGTTCAGTCGTCGGCCAGGATGGATGTTCCGCGTCGGAGGTCTTCAGGATGCTGCCGCTCCGCTCCGGATGGATGACGATAGAAGATGCCTCTTGGATGAAGACTTCAATCGGATGGAAGACCTCTTCTGCCCCGCTTGGATGAAGACTTCTACCGGATGGAGGACCTCTTCTTGCTCCGCTTGGATGAAGAATTTGGCTCGGCTGGGTGAAGACGACTCAAGGTAGGGAGATCTTCAGGGGCTTAGTGTTAGGTTTATTTAAGGGGGGTTTGGGTTAGATTAGGGGTATGTGGGTGGTGGGTTGTAATGTTGGGGGGGGGGGTATTGTATGTTTTTTTTTACAGGCAAAAGAGCTGAACTTCTTGGGGCATGCCCCGCAAAGGGCCCTGTTCAGGGCTGGTAAGGTAAAAGAGCTTTGAACTTTATTAATTTAGAATAGGGTAGGGCATTTTTTTATTTTGGGGGTTTTGTTATTTTATTAGGGGGCTTAGAGTAGGTGTAATTAGTTTAAAATTGTTGTAATTTTTTTCTTATGTTTGTAAAATTTTTTTATTTTTTGTAACTTAGTTCTTTTTTATTTTTTGTACTTTAGTTAGTTTATTTCATTGTAGTTATTTGTAGGTATTGTATTTAATTTATTTATTGATAGTGTAGTGTTAGGTTTAATTGTAGGTAATTGTAGGTATTTTATTTAATTAATTTATTGATAGTGTAGTGTTAGGTTTAATTGTAACTTAGGTTAGGATTTATTTTACAGGTAAATTTGTAATTATTTTAACTATTTTAGCTATTAAATAGTTCTTAACTATTTAATAGCTATTGTACCTGGTTAAAATAAATACAAAGTTACCTGTAAAATAAATAATAATCCTAAAATAGCTATAATATAATATAATTTATGTTGTAGCTATATTAGGATTTATTTTACAGGTAAGTATTTAGCTTTAAATAGGAATAATTTATTTAATAAGAGTTAATTAATTTCGTTAGATTAAAATTATATTTAACTTAGGGGGGTGTTAGTGTTAGACTTAGCTTTAGGGGTTAATACATTTATTAGAATAGCGGCGAGATTTGGTCGGCAGATTAGGGGTTAATAATTGAAGTTAGGTGTCGGCGATGTTAGGGAGGGCAGGTTAGGGGTTAATAAATATAATATAGGGGTCGGCGGTGTTAGGTGCAGCAGATTAGGGGTACATAGCTATAATGTAGCTGGCGGCTCTTTGCGGTCGGCAGATTAGGGGTTAATTATTGTAGGTAGGTGGCGGCGACGTTGTGGGGGGCAGGTTAGGGGTTAATAAATATAATATAGGGGTCGGCGATGTTAGGGCAGCAGATTAGGGGTACATAGGGATAATGTAGCTGGCGGTGGCGTGCGGACGGCAGATTAGGGGTTAATAAGTGTAGGTAGCTGGCGGCGACGTTGTGGGGGGCAGATTAGGGGTTAATAAATATAATATAGGGGTCGGCGGTGTTAGGGGCAGCAGATTAGGGGTACATAAGGATAACGTAGGTGGCGGTCGGCAGATTAGGGGTTAAAAATTTTTTATCGAGTTGCGGCGATGTGGGGGGACCTTGGTTTAGGGGTACATAGGTAGTTTATGGGTGTTAGTGTACTTTAGAGTACAGTAGTTAAGAGCTTTATGAACCGGCGTTAGCCCAGAAAGCTCTTAACTACTGACTTTTTTCTGCGGCTGGAGTTTTGTCGTTAGATTTCTAACGCTCACTTCAGACATGACTCTAAATACCGGAGTTAGAAAAATCCCATTGAAAAGATAGGATACGCAATTTACGTGAGGGGATCTGCGGTATGGAAAAGTCGCTGCTGAAAAGTGAGCGTTAGACCCTTTTTTGAGTGACTCCAAATACCGGAGGTAGCCTAAAACCAGCATTAGGAGCCTCTAACGCTGGTTTTCACGGCTACCGCCATACTCCAAATCTAGGCCTTAGGGTTTAATTTACAGGTAAGTATCTAGTTTTAAATAGGAATAATTTAGTTAATAATAGTAATATTTATTTAGATTTATTTAAATTATATTTAAGTTAGGGGGGTTAGGGTTAGACTTAGGTTTAGGGGTTAATAACTTTATTATAGTGGCGGCGGTATAGGGGACGGCAGATTAGGGGTTAATAGGTATAATGTAGGTGGCGGCGGGGTCCGGGAGCGGCGGTTTAGGGGTTAATATATTTATTATAGTTGCGGCGGGTCCAGGAGTGGCGGTTTAGGGGTTAATATATTTATTATTTATTATTAATAAGTATAATGTAGGTGGCGGCGGTGTAGGGGTTGCAGATTAGGGGTTAATAAGTATTATGTAGGTGGCGGCGGTGTATGGGAGGTGATTAGGGGTTATTAAGTATAATGTAGGTAGCAGTGGTGTAGGGGGGACAGATTAGGGGTGTTTAAACTCGGGGTACATGTTAGGGTGTTAGATGTAGACGTTCCCATAGGAATTAATGGGATATCGGGCAGCAGCGAACATGAGCTTTCGCTGCTGTCAGACTCCCATTGATTCCTATGGCATCCGCCGCCTTCAGGGCGGCGGATTGAAAACCAAGTACGCTGGGCCGGAAAACTTCCAAAAGTAGTCAGATTGTGCCGAACTTGCGTTCGTAACATCTGGAGTGACGTAACTATCGATCTGTGTCTGACTGAGTCCGCCGGATAGTATGTTACGTCACTATATTCTACTTTTGCCGGTCTGTAGGGCTTGATAACTACGGCAAATCAGGCTTGCCACAAATACGCGGAATTCCAGCGTATTTGCGGTTGACAGCTTGATAAATAGAGGCCAAAGGCTCAAAGATATGAGATCTCAGGTGTTAGAAAAAAAAGGAAGACAAAGGGCTTTAACATTGAGTTACAAACAAATACATGTCTAAAAATGTATATAAATGTATATATATATATATATATATATATATATATATATATATATATATATATATATATATATATATATATATTGGAGTAGCCGTGTTAGCTCAGACACCAAGGACCAACACCTCATCACTCCGTCCAAATCATTTAAAAAAAAAAAGTTTACAAGGGTTATAAACAAACAAATTAAGTATGCCCTCAATACTTGTTGCAATATAGGGAGAAGAAAAACATATTGCATATCCCACTAGTAGTCAAATATAACCCTGCTCCTGCTGTAGAAGGAATACAAAAAATCATAAAAGACTTACAGCCACTACTCTTAGAGGATCCCACACTCAAAAAATCTTTCCAAAAACCCCTATCCTGGCACTCAGACAACCACCCAGCCTAAAACAGAACCTGGTCCACAGAAAGCTACCCCTTGATAAAAAGAACACTCAGAATGGAACCAAGCACTGCAACAAAGCTCTCTGCAAACTATGTCAACACATTTGTGAAAGCAGCACAGCTAATCACAAGAGTAAATCCTATCACATTAAAGGGGCATATTCATGTATATCTGTAAATGTGGTATACATGATACATTGCACTGCATGTGAAGTGGGATGTTATATTGCAGAAGCAAGCCAAAAAATGCACCTTCGGATGAACTTACACAGACACTCAATCAAAAACCACTGTGAAACAAAATACTGTACCCCTGTTCGTCACCATTTCACCCAACCTGACCACTCCATCCAAAACCTCAAAATAAAGATTCTCAGACGCAACTTCAATAACACCATGGAAAGAAAAAAATTTGAAATGAAACTTATAATGCATTTCAACTTGCTAAATTCTGGACTAAATGTGGACATATTCCACACTCTCTATGCATAGGTACGCAGGTAAGCCTATGTCCACACTTTTGTCATTATTATTATTCCCCTTTTTTTTTCTTTCTTTCCTTTCTCCTTTTTTGACTATTTTATATTCATTCCCCTGTAAACCTAATTTAACATCATTATACATATTGATTCTATGTTGATATATTGCTTTATCTCAGTATATGCTTTGTATATAACCATATATTTCCCCTGTCTGTTATCCTTTACTGACACTGTCTGCCTCTGTCTCTTAAACCCCCCTCATGATTTTACGACACCCCCTCCTCCCCCTGCATTCAGACCTCTGTAACACTTTCTGTCTTTTTAGCCATCCTGTGTTTTAAGATATAATCTGTAAATTCCATCAAATTGGTCAGTATTGCTTCAGACTTTAAAAAGGAAGACATTCTTCTGAAAGCTTGTCATCTTATAAATGTATAGTTAGTCCAATAAAAAAGTATCATTGCTCAATGCAATACTCTTGTTATTTTATATATATATATATATATATATATATATATATATATATATATATATATATATGTGTGTGTGTGTGTGTACAAATGTATTAATGTATTTATATATAAGTATTTACGCATATAAATACATAAGTACACATATATAGGGGTCCATTTATCAATGTGCGGACAAACTTGATCCGATATAGCGAACCATGTCCGCTGCACATCGCTGTCTGCATTTATCTTCTTGTAAACTGCTGGTGCAATACCGCCCCCTGCAGATTTGGGGCCAATTTGCCACTAGCAGGGGCGTCAGTCAACCCAATCATATTCGATTGGGTTGATTTCTGTCTGCCGCCTCAGAGCAGGCGGACAGATTATGGAGCTGCTTCTGAAGGCTCGCCAGAAACACGGGGCATCAAGCTCCATTTGGAGCTTGATAAATAGACCTCATAGAGTTAGACCTATATAGAAGTGCATTGGAGCCCATTGTAGTTAAAGGGACAGTCTAGTCCAAAATAAACTTTCATGATTCAGATAGAGAATGTAATTTTAAATAATTTTCCAATTTACTTTTATATGCAATTTTGCTTTGTTCTCCTGGTATTCTTAGTTGTATGCTAAACCTAGGAGGTTTATATGCTAATTTCTAAGCCTTTAAAGGCCACCTCTTCTCTCAGGGCATTTTGAGAGTCTTTCACCACTAGAGGGTGTTACTTCATGTGTGTCATATAGATAACACTGTGCTCTCGCACGTGGAGTTTCAGGGAGCCAGCTCTGATTGGCTAAAATGGATGTCTGTCAACTGAAATAAGGGGGCAGTTTGCAGAGGCTTAGATACAAGGTAGTCACAGAGGTAAAAAGTGTATTTATTTAACTGTGTTAGTTATGCAAAACTGGGGAATGGGTAATAAAGGGATTATCTATCTTTTTAAACAATAAAAATTCTGGAGTAGACTGTCCCTTTTAAGTAGAGGGAAACAGGAAAAAACATATTTATGCAATATTCATATTTAATAAAGTGTTATTTACTGTCAATATTTTACATTCCTATGTTATGCACATAACAGAATGTTTATGTATTTTTAAATAGATATTCCTATATATATCTATACCTATATATAATCATGTATATATAGATATATAGATATATATTTACCAGAAACCATCATTAATACTGTACTGTATATATAGAAATATGTTTTTATTAATAAATAGACCATATTCTTCTTTGTGAGCAACATTGTTTGGGAAATATTCATATTTTCATGTCGGGTTAGCGCACATGAGAATATGCGATCGTGTTTGCGCGCAAGTATGGTTTTTTTTCCACTTTTTTTGCTCCATTCACTTTTATGGGGGAATACATGAGCGTACATGGGATATTAGAAGTTTGGCTTTTTGCGCTCGTCTGGTTCCTGGCACAGATAAAGTGTTTGTGGTGATGCATGAGACACACTGTCTGTGCTGTGCCTATGATAATGAGATACATTATGTCACAGGTGACTGAGGTTAAAATCATTACTGTATAGATTTGTGCAGAGCTGCCCTACACCTCGCTATATTTTCTCATCTACATACGTCTTTTCCATCTTCCAATGGCCTTTATGACATGTTACCTCATATTTGTGTATCACTTAGAGAAGCACAAAAGTCTAATTTAAACTTTCATAATAAAATATAACATAGAATTAGAAAAAATAAGTTTTAAATGCACAGTTTATTACCAAATTGTCTTCATTCTGTTGGCATCCTTTGTTGAAGAGCATACCTAGGCACAGAAGTGTGCATGTTTCTTAAGCACTATGCAACATCAGAGTTTACAGCAATATGCAACATTGTTACAAACATTGCAAACGCATCTGCCATATAGTGCTTAACCCTTTGAGTGCTAAGCACCTGGGTGCTAACGTTTTTTCATTTTATATTTTTAAAAATATATATTTTTTTACCTTTTTTTTTAACTTTATTTCAGATCTCCAAGACTTATGCTTTTGGAAAGGTTAGGCAATTACCTTTCCAACGGTGGGTCTTGGGGGTCTGTCACTGCTTAGATGCCTGAGATACAGGCTTCTAAGCAGCATGCCCCCTGCTCCTATATTTAACATTGTTAATGTTAAATAAAGTTGCGCGGTGACGTCATCACGTTATTGCGCGTGACATCACCACGCAAAACGGGAAGCCCCGGCGATGCCTGGTATTATGCAGTACCGATCGCTGGGGTAGGAGCGGGTGGGAGCCCCCAGATCTCCCTCAAGGTGGGAGAGTGCTAGTGATGGCTCTGAGCCGTCATTAGCACCAGAGTGGGAAACTCTGTGACGGCTCAGAGCCGTCATTAGCACTCAAGGGGTTAAAGGGACACTGAACCCTATTTTTTTCTTTGATGATTCAGATAGAGAATTAAATTTTTATCAACTTTATAATTTACTCCTATAATCAATTTTTCTTCATTCTCTTGCTATCTTTATTTTAAAAGCAGGAATATAAATCTTAGAATCCAGCTCATTTTAGGTTCAGCACCATGGATAGCGCTTGCTTATTGGAGGATTACATTTAGCCACCAATAAGGAAGCATAACCCAGGTTCTCAACCAAAAATGGGCCGGCTCCTATGCATCACATTCCTGCTTTTTAAATAAAGATAGCAAGAAAACAAAGAAAAATTAATAATAGGAGTAAATTAGAAAACTGCTTAAAATTGCATGCTCTATCTGAATCATGAAAGAAAACATTTGGGTTTAGTGTTCCTTTAAGAATAATAGAGGTATTTTTTTATACTGCATGCTTTTTCTTGTTGTAAACTGTGTAAATTGGTGGTAAGAACTAAGGATTTGCAAATTCAGATATTTGTGTGTTGCACTTTTCTACAAGTTTATATGGCACTGAAAAGAGCTAATGTTACTGACTGCAGCCATTGTCGACATTTGTTTAGAAAATAAATAGCGAATTCCACATCCCTTGTAACAACAAGTATCTCTATTAAATTCTATGGAGATGTTTTATGTTACCGCCAGTTTGCACAGTTCACAACAGCAATAGAAACTAAGCCTTATATTCAGGAAAATGTACTTTTTGACTTTCATATACCTTTAAATTATTCTGCTACCCATATATGTATATACTAAAGTATCACTGAATAGCAGACCAGCAGGTATTTCTCCCTTTTTCTGACATACTTAATAATATCTGCTTAAAGGGACAGTAAAGTCAAAATTAAACTTTCATGATTCAAAAAGAGAAAAACAATTTTAAACAACTTTCCTATTTTTTGTGTTATCTAATTTGCTACTTTCTCTTGGTATTCTTTGTTGAATTGTTGAAAAGCATTCCTAGGAAGGCTCAGGAGCAGCAATGCCACTACTTGGTGGCTGCAATGCCTTGTTATTGACTCACCTGATAATTTTAGCTAGCTCCCAGTAGTGCATTGGTGCCGTGCTCCCTCAACAGAGGATAGCAAGAGAATGCACCATAGTTGATAACAGAGGTAAATTCAGAAAATTGTTTAAAATTGTATGTTGTATCTGAATCTAAAATTAAAAAAAAGTTTCATGTCCCTTTAAATGGATATTCTAATGCAAAATGAAATCATTTTTTCATTACTGATCCTAGCTAGCTATGACCTAGATTACAAGATGCACGGTATGGCTTTTCTGCGCGATATAGTCTTTGCCTCGTGCCATATGGCCTTTACCGCAAAAATCTATTCCGCACTAAAAGACCTGTAGTAATGTGTTTTGTGTGTTTAATGGGACAGTAAACATTTTGGGTCAAATTACAAGTTGTACGCTAAATAACTTACGTATTACAAGTTGAAAGTATAACAGCGTGCGAGTGAAAGACCAATGCACACTAACTTTAGGACTTCAGATACTGCGAGAGAGCTAACTTTTCCTCCCCATAGACTTCTATGGTGCAGTTTGTAAATAAGAAAACAAACCATTATCGATTGTGCGCTAACCCATTAATTGCATTAGACCAACTGCGCTAAACCCAAAGTGAGTTATAAATACTTTAAATTCCTATGTTCTTCACATATACTGTATATTTTAAAATAAAATACTTTTTTCTTCTATTTCTATATAGATTTTTTTTGTAAACTATATATCTATACATATATATATATATATATATATATATATATATATATATATATATATATATATATATATATATATATATATATATACAGTATATATAGGAAACATTAAGAAACTTGCAAAAATCTTTACTGTGATACAAAGTGTAACGTTTCGGGGATTATGTATCCCCTTCCTCAGACACAGGCAATACAAAGTGATGCAAACTTAATAAAAAACATACATAAAACTCCACCCCCAAATTAGAACAAAAAAAACGCCAAAACGATAACCATGGTTACCACTACGTCACAGTGTATACAAACTAAATACTATCTCCATTAAGTGTATACAATAAACTGTCTGAGTATTCATAATCATTGAATAGTGACTCTTTTTAGACATGGGAGAAAGCAAAACACTATATACAAATGCTGGGAATATATACACAGACAGTAACAATTTCACAGCTAAACATATGCAGCAGGAGCCGTAAAATCATAACGGTAGTTAGTGTATTGACTCTATGCAATAATGGCGACAATCTATTAACCAAGATCATAACAGTGGGCTCACCCCACTTTAACCTGTTCAATTATCCCCAAACAATCAGTGGATACGATCAACGGCAATGGCCCAATGCAGAAATAACAACCGGGAAGTAGCAGAAGCCACATTCCGATACGGAACTACATCACATGGTATGCGTGGCCAACCAATGACCGGCATTCAGGTTGTCATGGGGATAAGTGAAAACACAACAAGCAATAATCACAAATGAACAGTAATAAACAAGGGTATACATTATATATGGAAGAATGGGTATGCAATACATCCATGCTTAATCAAAAACCAGGAACATGTACAAACACTCATCACCACGGAACTCCATTTAATAACCCCCAGGGGCAAGAGCGATCTGATCACAGGCTCAATACAATGGAGCTGATCAACAGGTTGCAACTAACCGTGCGCTGCGGCCTAACATTGTGTTAATGGCCAATCAGCGATCAGCATCACGGTTGCAATAGGGATGACTAAATAGAGAAAAGATAAGTGGCAATACAACTCCTGAATAGCTGAAAAGTACATCAGAGCCACAACAAAGCATATCTTTACCTCATGAGACAATATTTGGTCAATAGCTAATACCTACACTTGGATCTAAAAAAAAAAAATTTATAGCAAGGAGAAATACTCTATTAAAAGCCCACTAGGGGATAGCAAATATCTGGTGGCACAACATAGGGCAACCCAAGGGATCAGGATGAGAATGACTATACAAGCCACAAGTTTGATAATCACTACTAATAACACTAACTCCAAATCAACATCCGCTACCAGGCAGAGACACTAATTAACTTGTCGCAGATCAGGGGTGAACCTATAGTAGGGGCATATATCAGAGCATAATAGTAAACAAGCCCATTAACACTAGATGATTACAGAAGGGAAATCTAACACACCGCAGATCTTTCAGGTCCCCAACTGATTGTTCTCTTTCTTGAAAATTCTAAGATCCAAGAATTCAATGGAAGTTTCACTATGAGCAACCTTAAACTTCACCGGATTCTGCAGAAAGTGGGGTGTCGTCATTATTGCATAGAGTCATAGAGTGAAATTGTTACAGTCTGTGTATATTTTCCCTGCATTTGTATATAGTGTTTCGCTTTCTCCCATGTCTAAAAAGAGTCACTATTCAC
This sequence comes from Bombina bombina, assembly GCF_027579735.1. NCBI lineage: Eukaryota > Metazoa > Chordata > Amphibia > Anura > Bombinatoridae > Bombina > Bombina bombina. The sequence goes on from NC_069504.1 coordinate 408,594,643, forward strand.
TTAGAATGATTATGAATACTCAGACAGTTTATTGTACATTACACTTAATGGAGATAGTATTTAGTTTGTATACACTGTGACGTAGTGGTCACCATGGTTAACGTTTTGGTGTTTTTTTGTTCTAATTAGGGGGTGGAGTTTTATGTATGTTTTTTTATAAGTTTGCATCACTTTGTATTGCCTGTGTCTGAGAAAGGGGATACATTATCCCCTAAACGTTACACTTTGAATCACAGTAAAGATTTTTGAAAAGGACCAGCGAGTGCAAGTTTCTTCATTTTTCCTATTATACCCACTAGCACCCTGGCTGTAAGCTTTGAAGTGAGAGTGCACATCCCAGCTACTTGTAGGTATGTATATATATATATATATATATATATATATATATATATATATATATATATATATAAGTTTGTATAGGTGTATATATGTATGTATGTATACTTATACTTATTTACACATATAAACACATAAATGTACATGTATGCACACATATATTCACATATATAGACATTTATACTTAGATATATATATATATATATATATACACACACACACATTGAAGCCCATACCAGTCAAACACTTTGCCATATACCATATCCCTTTTAACCCTTTTTAAAAACGTCTCAATATTAATATGATATATTTTTTATTAAAAAGTGTATATATGTCTATAATACTTTATTTTAATGTGTTTTGTGCCATTTTTTTAACTCAGGGGCCGAATTACCAAGATCCGAATGGAGCTTGATGCCTCTGTTTCCGCGCGAGCCTTCAGGCTCGCCGGAAACAGAAGTTATGAAGCTGCGGTCTAAAGACAGCTGCTCCATAACTTGTCCAGCTGCTCTAAGGCAGCGGACAGAAATCTGCTAGCGGACAAATCTGCAGAGGGCGGCATTGCACAAGCAGTTCACCAGAACTGCTTGTGCAATGATAAATGCAGACAGCGTATGCTGTCGGCATTTATCGATGTGTGGCAGACATGATACGCTACATGATAAATTGGCCCCTTACAGTTAACTTCAAGTCTGAAGTTGCGCTACAAATTCTAGCGCAGTTTCAGCTTTTGCTCAAGCTCAAACTATAAATTTGTAATACTAGTGAAAAATCATCCGCGCCAACCCTTTTTTGTAATCGTGATATTAAAGTTGCATGCTAATGGTAGGGCAGTCAAGCAATATTGGTTATCGCGCCCAAGATATCAGCGCGCCACTTGTAATTTGGCTCTTTGTAATTATTAGACAATTCTGTTGTAATGCTATATAGAATAAAACAATTTAAAACAAATGCTGTGATTGTTTTTCAATAGCCAAAGAAGGCTAGCCATGGTTATAAATATAGTATAAAATGCATTGTTTTGTACTTCATTTGTTAAAGCCAAATAGGGAAATATATGTAGCTGGGTTAGCCTTGAACCAGAATGAATTTCAGCAGAATGCATTTCTATGAAATTTTAAAAAAACATAACTTTCAGAGCAAAATTACACAAAAAGAGGGCAAAATAAATGAATGAATATTGCAAAGTTCTTTCAGTATGCATAATTAAACATTTTATATACAAGCTGTTTACTGTCCCTTTAATCTCATAATGGGGATAAATGCAAAGTTTTGTTCAGGATCATTGCATTTCAGCTCCCAAGGAGGAAATCACTCTTGATTTGCTCGCTGACATTTTATGTTGGGATCTGTAATGCTTGTGGCTCCCAAGTGGAACTTAATCCATGTATTTAAAGGGTCAGTCTAGCCAAAAATAAACTTTCATGATTCAGATAGGCATGCAATTTTAAACAACTTTCCAATTTTCTTTTATTATAAAATGGGCTTTGTTTTCTTGGTATTCATTGTTGAAAGCTAAACCTAGGTAGGCTCATATGCTAATTTCTAAGCCCTTGAAGGCCACCTCTTATTTCAGAGCATTTTTTACAGTAAGACAGCGCTAGTTCATGTGTGCCATACAGATAACATTGTGTCCACTCCCATGGAGTTACCTAGGAGTCAGCACTGATTGGCAAAAATACAAGTCTGTCAAAAGAACTGAAGTAAGGAGGCAGTTTGCAGAGGCTTAGATACAAGTTAAAAAGTTTATTAATATAACCGTATTGTTTATGCAAAACAGAAGAATGGGTAATAAAAAGGCTTATTTATTCCTTTTTTTAAACAATAACAATTCTGGAGTAGACTGTCCCTTTAACTGCTTTGCTTTTTGATTTTACAAAACCATAAAGGCTTGAAGTGAGGTTTGTTGCTTTTTCTTAAATACAGCCCTTTCTTCAGCAGATCAACTAAAGTATTTAATACATGGTAAAGTCTTTCAGCAATGAATTAAAAAAAGATGGCGCCAAGCTGAATTTCCAGCACGGCTATTGGTTTAGAGGTGGAATCGTCACCTCTCAGCCAAATAACATTCTGTCGTGGGCTGCAGCTCAGTGCGGCGAACGCTGCAAGCAAATAAAGGAGCTGAAAGTCCCCTTTATTTGTTCCAATGGTAAATGCTAGCATTTTACAAACGCTAGACTTCACCATCACTTTAATCATTTTGATGTTTCTAACAGTAAATGTCTTTACTCCCATTGTGCCTTAAATGATAAATAGAATTCGCTAATTTGTTAAAGTTGTTGAATTTTGTTGTACCAAACTGTATCAAATTGTAAAATAAAGTGTTTTTTAGTAACTTCTGTATAAATTGTTGATTTCCTATGTCCTATGGCTGATCGGAACAGCCAATAGAATGCGAGCTCAATCTGATTGGCTGATCGGATCAGCCAATCGGATTGAACTTGATTCTGATTGGCTGATTCCATCAGCCAATCAGAATTTTCCTACCTTAATTCCGATTGGCTGATAGAATCCTATCAGCCAATCGGAATTCGAGGGACACCATCTTGGATGACGTCATTTAAAGGAACCTTCATTCGGACTTAGGACGTCGCAAGAAGAGGATGGATCCGCGCCGGAGGTCTTCAAGATGGAGCCGGTCGTCATCGGATGGAAAAACAGAGAAGATGCGGCTTAGATGAAGATGTTTGCCGGTCCGGATCGACTCTTCTGCCCAGATAGGATGAAGACTTCTGCCCGAAGATGGAATTCTTTAGCCGCCGCTTGGATCCAAACTTCAGCCGGAGGATGGACGTCACTCTTCAGCCCCCGCTTGGGATTGGATGAAGATTTCGGAGGCTCTTCTGGACAGATCGGGACCCGGTGTGGTGAAGACAAGGTAGGGAGATCTTCAGGGGCTTAGTGTTAGGTTTATTTAAGGGGGGTTTGGGTTAGATTAGGGGTATGTGGGTGGTGGGTTGTAATGTTGGAGGGGGGGGGTATTGTATGTTTTTTTTTACAGGCCCTTTTCAGGGCTGGTAAGGTAAAAGAGCTTTTCTATTTTAATTTTAGAATAGGGTAGGGCATTTTTTTTATTTTGGGGGTCTTTGTTATTTTATTAGGGGGCTTAGAGTAGGTGTAATTAGTTTAAAATTGTTGTAATATTTTTCTAATGTTTGTAAATATTTTTTTATTTTTTGTAACTTAGTTCTTTTTTATTTTTTGTACTTTAGTTAGTTTATTTAAATGTATTTATTTGAAGGTATTGTATTTAATTAATTTATTGATAGTGTAGTGTTAGGTAAAATTGTAGATAATTGTAGGTATTTTATTTAATTTATTTATTGATAGTGTAGTGTTAGGTTTAATTGTAACTTAGGTTAGGATTTATTTTACAGGTAATTTTGTAATTATTTTAAATAGGTAACTATTAAATAGTTATTAACTATTTAATAGCTATTGTACCTGGTTAAAATAATTACAAAGTTGCCTGTAAAATAAATATTAATCCTAAAATAGCTACAATATAATTATAATTTATATTGTAGCTATATTAGGATTTATTTTACAGGTAAGTATTTAGCTTTAAATAGGAATAATTTATTTAATAAGAGTTAATTTATTTAGTTAGATTTAAATTATATTTAAGCTAGGGGGGTGTTAGTGTTAGGGTTAGACTTAGCTTTAGGGGTTAATACATTTATTATAGTAGCGGTGAGTTCCGGTCGGCAGATTAGGGGTTAATAAGTGAAGTTAGGTGTCGGCGATGTTAGGGAGGACAGATTAGGGGTTAATAATATTTCTTATAGGGTTATTGAGGCGGGAGTGAGGCGGATTAGGGGTTAATACATTTATTATAGTAGCGGTGTGGTCCTGTCGGCAGATTAGGGGTTAATAATTGTAGGTAGGTGGAGGCAACGTTGGGGGCGGCAGATTAGGGGTTAATAAATATAATATAGGGGTCGGCTGTGTTAGGGGCAGCAGATTAGGGGTACATAGGTATAATGTAGGTTGCGGCGGTGTACGGAGCGGCAGATTAGGGGTTAAAAAAATATGCAGGTGTCAGTGATAGCGGGGGCGGCAGATTAGGGGTTAATAAATATTATGTAGGTGTCGGCGGTATTAGGGGCAGCAGATTAGGGGTACATAGGGATAACGTAGGTGGCGGCGGTGTACGGAGCGGCAGATTAGGAGTTAAAAAATTTTAATAGAGTGGCGGCGATGTGGGGGGGCCTCGGTTTAGGGGTACATAGGTAGTTTATGGGTGTTAGTGTACTTTAGAGCACAGTAGTTAAGAGCTTTATAAACCGGCGTTAGCCCAGAAAGCTCTTAACTACTGACTTTTTTTCTGCGGCTGGAGTTTTGTCTTTAGATTTCTAACGCTCACTTCAGCCACGACTCTAAATACCGGCGTTAGAAAGATCCCATTGAAAAGATAGGATACGCAAATGGCGTAGGGGGATCTGCGGTATGGAAAAGTCGCCGCTGCAAAGTGAGCGTTAGACCCTTTCCTGACTGACTCTAAATACCAGCGGGCGGCCAAAACCAGCGTTAGGAGCCTCTAACGCTGGTTTTGACGGCTACCGCCAAACTCTAAATCTAGGCCTAATTTAGTAACCAAGATGACAATAGAGGTTTTTGTGAATGTGCATATGCAAAATAAATTGTGTGGAAAAAATAAGTAAGTATGAGATCACATAAAGTAAGGTGATTCAAAAGATTCAAAAGATGTGTGTGGTGTATTTGTGACGCACCTTGAGTGACTAAACACGTGTAATTAATAAACACTAAAGAGAACACTAAAATAAAGTGTGTTGTATTAAAGTGTGTAAAAATATAATATATATATATATATATATAATATATATCCTATATTATAAAAGGCCAAGTGTGTTTGTCCGAAGCTGTCATGCGCAGTAGAGACAGCATGAGGACAAACACACCTGGCCTTGGATTCCCTACCTGATCTGCCGACTGCCGCGAGAAGAAGTGGGCATGGCCGAGCGTGTGCGGGGACGTGGTCGAGCGTGAAGGGGGCGTGGCCTAGCGTGAAGACCCATGAAGGGGACGTGGCCTAGCGTGAAGGCCCTTAAGGGGGCAGGGCCGGGGCAGGGCTGTGAAAGGCCGTGGAGAGAGCTCAAACAGCTCAAAAGAGGGGAGAGGGGGGAGAGAGAGATCAAGAGGGGAGAAAGAGACAGGGGAGAAAGAGAGAGAGGGAGGAGAGAGAGAGGGGAGATGGAGAGAGGGGAGAGAAAAAGAGGGGAGATGTGGAGAGAGAGAGACAGAGGGGAGAGAAAGAGGGGAGAGATAAAGAGAGAGGGGGGAGATAGAGA